>NC_090239.1:3572156-3687156 GCF_024489055.1 Chanodichthys erythropterus | reverse complement strand
TATCTTTTGAAACAAGAAGGTTCATTATATGATGAAAACACAATGTAACTCAAAACTTCCCACGTATAAGAAAAACGAAGCTGCAGAAATGTCTGATGCAAGTTACAGTATGTGAATTCATTAACACAACCGCCCACGTGTACGTTAATGACGGCTATTCTGCATTCAGAAACTCGGCCCATCGAGTCACAATGAGATAATGAGGAAGAAGGATATTATTATTTCTAAATGAGATCACTGATGATTTCAGTTGGATCTGAACAGTTTAAGTGACAATTCCGATCATTTTATGGAAATCATTAAAGCAAAGCAGCATAAAAATAGACCTTTATTCAACATATCAGAGAGAGTGGCCACGAAAAACAGAATTTGGACCTTTTTAGAGCAAAAAACTTTATTATGAGCATTATAAGTGGACCACAGGGAAAGAACAAAATGAAAGAAACAAAAAAATGTATTACCCTTCAGAACAATAAATGAAAATATGCAATATGCAGGTGCACAAACACACTCACACACACAGAGCAGTGCGGTCGCTTTCAGATCACAGCTGCTGGCAATATTAATTTTGTTGTGAGGAGAGTCTGAAAGGTTTTGGCTGTATTACTGTGCAGGCATGAAGAGCCCATCTGATAACACTGATTTATGTGGCCACACTGTAATATTCATTACAGATGCTGCCTGATCCTGTAAACAAGTGATTATGGGGAGAAACTGTGCAGATTAAGAACTCTTGTCTTTTTTGCTGACCACTCAGTTCATCACCTTTGTAGAACACACACGCACACATGCACGCATGCACACACGCACACACACACACACACACACACACACACACACACACACACACACACACACACACACACACACACACACACACACACAGGCGATTTGATAGGCTGGAGTAGATCAGCTGATTCTCCAGAGGGCCGCTGTTATTGGCTGTCACGTTGAGCTACTGTACTGTGCTTAGGGCTCTGTCAGAACTGATTCACTGTAGTGTAAATGTAATTGACATTTCATGTAGCTCTGTGCAACAGTGGGGGTCAAACAACTCAGGAAACAGCATCATCAGCGCAAAAGCCACGTGTCTATTTCTGGGCCCTTACTAATCGACTTGTAGGTTTTTGGACAACTAGTAGATCAGCTGATCATCCTGGCCTAGTGAGATGCTGACTGCCTTAGTGTGGACCAGCCGTTTTTACACTGTGACATCAGCACTGGTCTCACTGCGCTTACAGTCAATCAAACAAACTCATTAGGAACATTTCTACAATACAGAGCAGGAAGTGGAGACGAGACGAGACGAGACCTCATGAGACGAGACGAGACTCGAGATTGAGTTCAAGAGACGAGACAAGATGGCAAAATACATGACTAGAAAAAATATTCTGCAGATGTATTTGAAATGTTTTAACTAATCATCTTGTAATGACTCATTTCAGTTCTGCTTTCGGAGTATGAATTATCATATGCAGTAAAAGACAACAATACTCAAGTACTGTAAAAGGTTTTGCCACAAACTCAACTGACTGACTTCTCTTCTGTTTGATTTCAGTCTCTTCAGACCTTACTGTACATGATTTATGAGCTTCAACAACTTTTGACCTCCTAACTGAACTCCGTTCCACAAACTGATCATAGAAATAAAAACAGTATAAATGTAAATGGTAACACTTTACAATAAGGTCTCATTTATTAACATTAATGTATTAACCAACATCAACTAACAATGAGCAATATATTTGCTACAGTATTTATTAATCTTTGTTTATGTTAGTTAATAAAAATATTCATTGTTATATCATGATAGTGTATTAACTAATGTTAACAAATGAAACCTTATTGTTTGTGCTTAATAAGATTAAGAGAAAACTGTTATTAATTTTTATGGCAACAATTTACAATAAGTGCAACCATAATCACACTCTCTCAATATTTAAAGTGCAAATAAGACCACATTTTTCTTTGATACAGAGCTAAGAGATGGTTACATCTACACTGCCCAGCCTAAGATAGCTTTCATGTTGGAAGATATTTGAATGCATCAGGGAGCCGCTTTCAAAAAGCGGGGTATTGAAATCGCGTTTGAATGCGCGCTCGCGTTTACTTTCACTTTCAGCGATCGCGCGTACTCTGTGAATATGGAGCGGCGGCGACAGTTATCCAACTGAACTAAAGGTTTTTTATTTAAATACAAAGCAAAACGACAGTAGAGGCGTAATGTAAATGTAGTGGTGGCATATTCTTTTCTAATCATCCTAAACACTCTGTTATGGCAATATCACGAGACTACTTTTCGCCTCGACGAAGTTTCACGATTTCCAAGAGAACAGACAACAAGTTGGAAAAGTTTCAGGTTTTGGTGTTGTCTCTGATCAGGACTCTGAGGTGTGTGTGTTTGTAAATGCATGTATAATGTGTAAGCGTGTGCATGTGGGAGTGTTGCTCTTGTACGCAGGAACAATCAAAACGGTGGCAGCTATTTATGAAAAGAAGCTGCGTGGGTTTAAGGGTACGTGGTGTTCCCTCGCTGACTGTGCCAGCTGATTCCCTCATCAAATTACTCTTGTAAAGCCCTACACGAATCTCACATTCACTACAGAACACACACTGAGCCCAAATCCAGATGCGATTAAACAGCAAGCCAATATACACATTAATCCATTTGCTCAACTAACAGTTAATGTCAATTATCAGGACTAACTCCCAAGATCAAATTTGCATTTCCTGAAGGACAAAGCAGTGCTTGCAAAGCAGCCACATAATGTTAATGTTTTAGGTAAGATTAGGTTTTAGTTGGTGTAAATGTGCAAATTAAATGTCACAGACCTTTGAGTTTGTCATGACATGCATAAGAATCAATACGTCGATGTATAAACGGATATAAAAAAAGAGATCAGTATGCAAATAAATGCAAGTAGTAGAAAAAAACAGACACATTTCCGTATGCAAATATGACTTTAAGTACATCAATTAAGTATAAAGTTTACAAAAACCAAAAAGGGTGTCTGTATGTTAAGTGATTCAGGATGAATTAATTAAAGAAGTTTTAATATCTTGGTATTAAATGTAATACTTCAAGTTTCATGCGTTTTAAACGTATTACTACTGAATTTTAATACTTAAAGCTTTGCGAGCACTGCAATTATCTTTGACAAAGTTTGAGTGTCTTTCTACCAGAAATTTGTTCTCAAATCTGCACTTGAGGTGACTTTCTAAATGTCAGACGCGGGGAAAAAACATCCTTCTGTAGAACTTCAACACTCAAAGAAATGGAAATGTGCATGAATTATTCCTGTCGTAGTCTTCAACAGCAAGAAATCCAATTAAATTATACTTGATACTGTAGATTCTGCAGCTGAATGAGTGTATAAACACTGTTATCTCATGTACGCTGAATGTCCTTTCACTGGCATGTGTCAGCAAGTAGGAATCTATGTAGTGTGTGTTTACTGGAGACATCTAGAGGCGTCCTCAAAGCTAAGAGGCATATATATATATATATATATATATATATATATATATATATATATATATATATATATATATATATATATATATATATATATATATATATATATATATATATATATATATATATATATATATATATATATATATAGTCAGATAAACGTGTGTCGATTTACCTTGAGGAGTTTAGCGTGCAGCAGTAGGGTGTATCCGGCTTCTGTGTAGTTATCACACTCCTTATGCAGGTCACAGAGCTTGTACAGGTACCTACACACACACACACACACACACGAATGACATTAACAATCTGAACACAAACTCCATTACAAAAAAAAGCTCCAATAACACATTCACAAAGGCCAGAGGATGTACAGAGTTCAGATTAGCTCCACGTTCACGTACTTGGAGAAACTTTTGTTGTCTACACTAAAGAGTCTTAAAGATAAACGGCATTTCGCCACATAAATAATTATGGGGATAAGAGATATTGATCTGAGATTGAACTGTTTGTTTTAAAACCGTACCTGTTTGTTATCTTATAATCCAACAGTGTACAAAACAATAGTCATAAAATGGCAGCAGCTGTGTTTGTATGAAAGTCCACGATACTGGATGACATAATTAAGTAACTGTACACAAAATATTGATTTGACTGAGTTTTAATTTTATAAGACCACCAAACGCAAAACTTTGATGAAGGAAAAACCGTTCCTAGCACTGCTGACTTCAGTAACCCGGTTGAGCCTGTGTTATCTGTTTTCAGGGATTTGTTTTAGCGACAAATCGTTGGCAACATTATAAATGCCTTTTTTAAGAAAAAAAGAGAAAGACATGCTTTTGAAAAGAAGAAAAGATAAAGTCACTCGCCTTATGTACATCTCTTCCCTCTCGATCTCCTTGTAGAAATTCTGCAACAGAAACACACACATACAAGGTCACATTCTCTTCACTTATTCATGCTATACACATGCTGACCTCAGTTTAAACAAAAACACAAACTCAGACTGAGACAGTGCTGGAGAGGTAATGGGCTCTAGAAGAATCCATCATCACCCCAGTAACATCTTCTGTCCTTGCGCTGTTGATTTCTGCACACCGACCGGCGAGACGACATAAAAGTCATGTTTAACACATAAGGACTCCAACGGCATGTTCAGATATAATGTGCACTTGTGTCTCAGTATGTTTTTGAAATACATAATAGAGTTAATACTGTCAGATCCAAGTTCTTCACTGATGCTATGCTTGAACAAAGCTGTGACATTAACGCTTGCGGACATGTGCAAGATTCGTCAAAGAGTTTGTGCCAATTATAAAGTTACAAAGGAGCTGCTGCAATTACTCCATTTCATCAGGACGCCTACACACACGCTCCCTCAGGATGCATATATATCCATAAAGATGCACTGTAAAATATCAAGGTTTTGTTGCATTGATGCACGGTTAAGAGACTAAATGTTCTCCTCACCAACACGTTAACTGTGCAGCTCATGCGGTTCTCCTTGTTCTCGTCATGCATGATGGTCCTGTAGTCCAGAAGTCTCTCCAACAGACGGACCACCAGAGTCACAAAGTTTTCACCGGACTTGGCCAGATACTTGTGCTTCCTGCAGTGCTCCAACAGACTGTCACACACACACACACACATCAATGATGGAGGTCACACCGCTTTGTCTCAAAACTCCATGTTACAAACAGCATTTGCAATGTATGTAGACTCATCATGAAAGTCATTTGATCTCATTAAAGTCAACAAAAAATACAATAATATGCCATATTTCTGAGCAAAACACACTTTTAAATTGATGTATGGACTTGACAAGGTATATTTATATTGGGTAATATTTGCATGTTTCATTGATTACATCAGGAGAAAAGTTATTTTCAGAATTAGAGTATGTAGTGTATTTTGATGAAAGATTATGAAAATAAACATATTTCTTTCATATAACATCCACAGATGAACCAAACTCAATAAAACCAAATTTAAAATTAAATTTAAATTAATTATTTATATAATTAATTAATTTTAATTAATTAATTTGAATGAATTATTTAATATTAAATGTCAGTGTTAGTATTTATATTTAGTTTTTATATTTTCTTTCACTTTAATTTTTGCTAAAGTTTTAGTAATTTTGTTATCTGTTTTTGTCATTTTTAAATGTCTATATAGGTTTTTTATTATTACTTTTATGTATTAGTTTTAGTTTATTTAGTATTAGTTATTTTAGTACATCAATGTCATCTAGCTTAAATAAAATGTTTGTTTAATATTTCATTTGATTTCAATTAATGTTTATTGCAAAGTAAAGAAAGATTTTTAGTTTTAGTTTACCCTGTTAAATATTGAATGCAAATCAAATATGGTCAGTCTGTAACATTTATATGCAAGTATTTTTATTTTTTATTTTTTATGTGCAAATATTTTTTAAATATTTAAAATTAAACATTTACAAGATTAAATACATGTGAATTAATTAGGGTCAGTTTTGTTGTGGTTTTTGAAGACACAAACCTCTTCTGCATTGTTTCCTCATGTAGCAATTATATTAACATCACTATCAGTGTGTGTGTGTGTGTGTGTGTGTGTGTGTGTGTGTGCGCACGCATGTGTAATCTGCGCTCACATCTTCTGGAAGAGGATTTTGTACTGTTCGTCCCCTCGGCCGCCTTCCACCTCGTGATCCAGCTTGGTGATGATCTCGTTCTCAAACTGCAATTAAACACAGCAGCCGTAAATAACGAGTGTGGCTAATTTTTCATTTCATTAGCGTCGTTCCTCCCAGCCCTCCTCCCTCTCCTCCTCCTGCGTTTTCTCGCTCTCTTGCGCTGTGTCAGAGAGTAATCAGCCGTTATCAGTCACACCGACTGTGAGCTCAACTTTATCTGCTCATTACCATCACCGCGCTTCATCAGAGACACAGACAGACAGACAAGCTGTCTGAGGGATTTTCTTTCAGATGCTGCTCTTCATATTGCTGTTATAGAGTGAAGTGAGATGACTTCAGCATTGATGAAATCACTGCAAACATATACACACATTATGATTTCTGTCCTCCTCACTTCATCAAAACAAACTAACAGATCTAGATGTCTTAATTTTACTACTTAAACAATTCCTAACCTCACAAAGCATAATTAAAAAAAGACTTCAACAACATAAACTGCACTTCACTTCCATGATTTAGATCTCAATCCAGTGGCAGTAATAAATAAGAATTAAATAAGAATTAAAAAAAAAATAATAGAAAAGGTAATTGCAACTTTTCATCTCACAGTTCTGACTATTTCTAAGAATTGCGAGATATAAACTCACAATTGCAAGTTATAAAGTCAGAATTGCGAGTTATAAAGTTGGAATTGAGCGATATAAAGTCTGAACTGTGAGTTAAAAAGAAGGAATTGCAAGTTATAAAGTCAGAATTGCACGATATAAACTTGCAATTCTGAGACAAAAAACATCAGACTTTATAACAGTTCCAACTTAACTCGTAGTTCCGACTTTATATCGCTCAATTCCAACTTTATAACTCGCAATTCTGACTTTATAACTCACAATTCCAAATTAACTCACAGTTCCGACTTTATATTGCTCAATTCCAACTTTATAACTCGCAAATCCGACTTTATGACTCGCAGTTCCGACTTTATATTGTTCAATTCCAACTTTATAACTCACAATTCTGACTTTATAACTCGCAATTCCGACTTTATAACTCGCAATTCCAACTTAACTTGCAGTTCCGACTTTATATCGCTCAATTCCAACATTATAACTCGCAATTCCAACTTAACTTGCAGTTCCGACTTTATATCGCTCAATTCCAACATTATAACTCGCAATTTCAGCTTAACTCGCAGTTCCAACTTTATATCGCTCACTTCCAACTTTATAACTCGCAATTCCGACTTTATAACTCATAATTCCGACTTTATAACTCATAATTCCGACTTTAAAACTCGCAACTATATATGGTGCAATTCCGACTTTATAACTCGCAGTTCCGACTTTATAACCCAAGTATGTTTTACTGGTGCACAAACGAATTCTGACAACAGACTCAAGTCACACCAAAAGCAAAGCTCTGATAAGATATGACTGACATCATGTGTGTCATCATTTGCATTAATTGTAATGTTTTCAGTCTGTTCATGCAGCCCTCAATACGCTTCTCATTTGAATGGCACACTAGTGCGTCCCATAGGACCGGCAGGTTTAAACATGCAGGGTGTCAAACACTCACTGCATCTGTGAGAGAGATTTTAGATCAAACTGAAGCTGCAGTAGGCTGTACTGAAGCATTATCAGTCCAATGACACTCTCAGAAGAACAACAAATGAGAGATGAACTCACACATCTGTAGATTAGCATAAAAGAAAAGCATATCTGAGGAAGTAGTGGATCCGTAACCTTTCAGCAGTGATTTTTGAGGTAGACAAAGATCTCTGTGGGATGTGGCACAACCGACTGCATCCTAATATGTGCGCTATCCACATACTGTAGTCTGCAAAATGAGAACTAGTGCATCCTAAACTACAGAACATGTTATAGTCTGCATGCAACGGAAGTTGCGATAGTGTTTTCGTCCCCATTTTGACATATATCCGAGTATGGAACAAGAAAAAATTAGGGATTTTGTCTATGGGGAATTGATTGGATGGTTGTGGTTTGCTATTGGTGGACTGGATGTGAGTGACAGGTTACCCCGCCCTCATCATCAGAGAAGAGATGTCAGTTCAAGAGGGAGGGTATTTAAAGATTTGATTAAAATTCATTTTATATTTTACATTTATAATTCAGCAATATTCAATAAAAAAATAAAAAAATAAAAAAAAATGTTCAATTTGATTTAAAGGAGAGTTTAAAAGCACACAAATGGATTTAAAAATGTACATCCATTCATGCTTTTTACCTCACAACAGGACTTTGTGATGGCCCTTCAAAGAATATAAAGCAGCAGTTTTTACACCTTTTGAGTGGCTGCTTTCAACTGCTCACATGAGTATTTGCAGAAACGCTCAGTATAGTGCTTGCACCTTGCGGTGATGCGTCCGACTGTTTACTTGAATAATTACTTGAAAGACCTGAAGAAATGTTTAATTGGAGAAACATTTGAAGAGTACATGTTCAGTTTAATATGTTAATATTCATATTATTTAACCTTTTAAATGAGAAATCAGTTCTGTAGTATATTCATTTTTGCTGTGGTAACAAAGGATTATGCATTTTTAGTATTTAAAAGCTTTTAGTATGTACTACTGAAATGTTGGTATGATGACACCCTTATTTAAAAATACTGCATACATATAAACTACCACTCAAAAGCTTGGTGTCAGTAAGATTGTTTTGTTAAAATAAATTAATTTGTTTATTCAGAAAAGACACATTAAATTTATAAAAAATGACAGCAAAGACATTTATAATGTTACAAAATATTTTTGTTTCAAATTAATGCTGAACTTTTGAACTTTCCATTTATCAAAAAGACATGAAAAAATATATTATGGTTACAACAAAAAAGTGGTAAAAAATGTTTCTTAAACATCAAATCAGCATTTTAGAATGATTTCTGAAGGATCATGTGACTGAAGACTGGAGTAATGATGCTGAAAATTCAGCTTTATATCACAGGAATAAATTACATTTTAAAATATATTACAATAGAAAATGTATGAAATGTGATAAATTGTTATATTTCACAATATTATGGCAGCCTTGCTGAGCCTTTAGTTGGACAAAAAAAAAAAAAAAAAACCTTTTGAACAATAGTGTACTTTCCCATGAACTATACTGTTAGTATGCAGTGTAAGTGTGCAAATTAGAATGCAAACACAGTTTATCACCACAGAAATCACACAGGTACTGATGTCTGTGCAAACTGACCGTCTGGAAACAGCGTCTGAAGTGAAACTCGCACTGCATCATGTCAAAGAAGATGGGAATGGTGGCTTTGCGCAGCTCGATCTCCGGAACCAGTGTCATCTCCAGAATCGGACCCACCATCTCGGGGATAAACCTGATCTTGTGTGGACCTGCAGGATGTTCAGAAGAAACGAGTTAGGATGCCTGAATCCTTCAGATTATTTATTTAAAATGTTTCTGTTAGTTTTTTGTGCTTTTTATGCCGTACACACAGGATCGACGTTCTGTTTGTGATATTTTTGCCAGCAGGTGCAGCAGCACAGGGAATATCGTCTCTCCGCTTCTTCCTCGCAGTGCCTATTTGTGTCTAACAACAACTTTTATGTATTTTTGTGAGGTGTGTACAACTATTTTGGAGGCACCATTTCTAAAGCACTCAAAAGACAGACTTTCATCTGTGCTCCAATAATCTTCAGAGTTTCACAATCACAGCATTGAATAGAGGCAAACATCTGCGAATCTCTGGTGTATGTGACTAAACCTGGTATCAAATGCAGCAAGCTAATGAACAACCAAAGACTGTTGCGAAACACGCCTACCGTGAGGTGGCAAAAAATTGCTTCAGAGAGGAATGTGGGAACTGAAAATACTTTCACAGCGGTACTTCCTCAACTGTCCTGCCACTAATTAGCACCTTCGATTTCAGAGCATTTCCGTATCCACGGCTCTAAATAACAGTTAGGTGTCTTGGTCAAAAAATAACCTGCTTGAAATCAGTGCTAAAACTGTAAGCAATACAAATGTGGCAGACACAAGCTGTAAAGATAAATGATAGCATAGTTATGGCGTGTGAAAGCTGGGAAACCTTTTAAAGATGCCGTGGTTTTTGGGGACATATAAGAAATTAGCCTTTTTCAAATAGCCCAAAGGATTTAGAACATTGAAAGTGAAAGACTAAAAATGTTTAAATGTGTACTATATCATTTACGAAGCATTAAATTAATCAAAAGTGATGGTAAAGACATTTCCAGTCTCATGTAGCCAGACCTTCAGACTGACGGCAGAAGTTTCATTGGCCCGAGGGGCCTTCTGACTGACATGTAAAGCAACCAATCACAGGTGGTTTTGTTCAGAGTCATGTTTAAGGGTGTTTAAGGGCAACTTTAGATGGAAATAGAGCTACTGATTTTAAAAGAACAAATTCAATATACAACTTAATGATGATGCATACTATCAAAGACTATAGAATAACACAAGACGTGTCACTCATATTGTTTTGAATGGGAGAAAGTGTAACGCGCAATATGCCGGAATAAGTCCCGCCTTCTAAATAAGAGCCAATAACCGACTGGTAAAATCACATCACTTCAGCGACCGTTAGAATCATCGGTTTCTATAGAAACAGTCAGACGCGCGCCTCCGAAGAGACGCGCATTTAGGTCTGCGCATGCGCATTAACTTGATCCAGCCTGAAAAATAGTTATTTTTTTGTCATGATTCGAGTGTTTAGAAACTAAATTTATGAGCCGGTTGTTGTTAGATTTCATTGGTGATTTCAAATATGAAATTTAATCGTAAGGTTGGCGAACATTTTTGGAGAATTTGATGTTTCCCCATTCAAAGAGACTGCATGATGCCCAGGATGCCCGAGAGACGTTTCAAAGATGGCCGCCGAGTGAAATGACTTTTTTTGATACTATGCACAGGCAAGCAGATGAGCCCAGAATATGAATGCAACACACAGTTTCTCGGTAAACATTTTTTGATAGAAAACCATTATAAACAAAATGCTTAACCGCTATGAGATATTCTGTGTTCATCAGCTTGCCTGTATATACTTTTTTTTTTTTTTTTAAGTTAAGGCGAGACACTACAGGTGAATAGGGATTTTTTTTTAGTTAAAAGATATCACTGTGAAACTTCTCCAGTTTATTACTGGCATAAACATAAAAAAAAAAATGTATTACAAGTTTTGTGTAAATTTATGTTTTAATATGCAAATGAGGCCTTATATACTTAAATATATGCTAATTTGCATACATTTCCAAAAACAAAATCTGAAAATTGGAAAGGTCCAGGTTTAAAATTTTTGGTTCTATTTGTTGACATATTAGATGAAAGGGCTTTTACAGAAGGGATTCTGGATATCTTATTTTGTGCTTTAGTAAATTAGAGAACACTGACAATAGCCTTAAAAAAACTATTTTCGCCATGTTTTTTTGAGTAAAATGACCTGTAACTCAGGATAGGAATGATTTATCAACAAATCCCTCTGTAAAAGCCTTCAGAATATAGCTAAGTATAAGTCTGGAAAGGTTGGTGCTTGTAGGTGCTACTGAAGTGGAGATATCTGACTCTGAGTGTGAGAAAAAACTCATTACTCATGAGAAAACGGCCTTTAAAGTTTTTATATTGTATAATTTCATTTATTTCTATTGAAACCCAACCTACAAACAAAATATATATTCAGTTTATTAATCAGTATTATTTAATATTTAAAACACATGGAAATTGATAAATTAATAAATTATTAATAACAATAGCCTTAAGCTGAAGAGAACTACCATAACAAACACACATAACAGCAGTCACAAAAACTGCAAACTTCTGCAGTACCTATCTCTCTCACACAGACTACACTCCAGCAACACACTACTACAAAACCCACGATTCTGTGGATCGATGTTAATTTTCAGCCCTGATCCAGCACAGTTAGGACAACATAAACCACTGACTAATTCATACAATCGTGTGACGTGAATTATGAGCCATTCCTGTGTGGCGCGGCTGTCATTCCCAATCCCTCCAACACTCTTTCCCTTTCCAAACAATAGGTTACGCGATGAGACACTCGCTGATGGGGTTTCATCGTCTAATCTGTTATTTACTTTCTTTTTTACTAGCTTTTGCAAGTGACAGCTGTTGCCGTATTTTCAGTGAAATTTTATGACTTGATTTCGGTGCTGTCGCATTTTCTCTCAGGCGCAGAATAAACAAGGAAGCGTGACGCCTGAGAACCAATCACGTAGACGGAAATTCACATGATCAATCAGATGTGGTTTTCGGCTGTAGATTCCCCGGCAAACTTTCGCGGTTGGTTATTTCTACAAAGGAAATGTCCATATTTGGATTAGACAGCGCTGTTAATGAGACTGAGAGCTTTACGAGGCATGACATGTTTCTGTGAATGGAGACGGCACGGGAGCTCGCGTTAGAATGCTAACTTTTGGTGATTTCCGATAGAAATCTAAAGGCGCAAGTTGACAAAATATAATGAAATAACCACCTTAATGTGTAATGTTGACATATTTTTTATTTTGACATGAAAGCTTACATGTTAAGGGAGCAAACTGGCCCAAAATCTCAAAATTGACCACTGCATGAAAAAAATTATGTTTTCACCTGCCGTGTCTCGCCTTAAATGTTTTAGAATGTCCCACTGTTTTTAGTGATTGAAATACTGTAACAGGTTCAATAGGTCATAAATGCCTGTGCTGCAGTTCTATGGATGTTTTGCCCTCCAGCTCTTCATGCCAGTTACATGAGTGAAAACTTTGAATAACATACCAGCATGCAATCAATAAATCATTCATTCAAGAACGTTATGTGA
Source organism: Chanodichthys erythropterus (assembly GCF_024489055.1). Taxonomy (NCBI): domain Eukaryota; kingdom Metazoa; phylum Chordata; class Actinopteri; order Cypriniformes; family Xenocyprididae; genus Chanodichthys; species Chanodichthys erythropterus. Next base: position 3,674,206 of record NC_090239.1, on the reverse strand, counting down.
ATTGACAACAACAATGGCATATCGGCCTCCAAATTTTTTAAAGAACTTATTTAAAGGGTTAGTTCACCCAAAAATCATGTCATTAATGACTCACCCTCATGTCATTCCACACCAGTAAGACCTCCGTTCATCTTCGGAACACAGTTTAAGATATTTTAGATTTAGTCCGAGAGCTTTCTGTCCCTCCACTGAAAATGTTTGTACGGTAGACTCCATGTCCAGAATGGTAATAAAAACATCATCAAAGTAGTCCATGTGACATCAGTGGGTTAGTTAGAATTTGTTGAAGCAACGAAAATACATTTTGGTCCAAAAATAACAAAAACTGCGACTTTATTCAGCATTGCATTCTCTTCTGGAATCCTTTCCATTGAATTGATTCCACTGAATTGATTCCATTGAATCCTTTCATCTGTCGGCGTTGGTAATGCACTTTTACATCGCCGTGGTTGTTTTTGGTGATTAGGACATCCGCAACATTTTGAAGCATCGAAAATACATTTTGGTCCAAAAATAACCAAAACTACGACTTTATTCAGCATTGTCTTCTCTTCCGGGTCTGTTGTCAATCTGAGTTCACGACTACACTTCTTCTTCTTTCCTGTTTTACGGCGGTTGGCATCCAGCTTATTGGTGCATTACCGCCCCCTTCTGCTCAGGAGTGTGGTTCACGACTCCACAGTGACTCCTGCTGATGTAAGACACCGCTGACGTGTTATCCGGTGCGCCCGAGCTTCGTCTGAGGGAGATGCACGCTGTATTCAAGCTATTCTACATTGTTTGTATTTTGGTATTGCTATATTTTTTAAAATGGTGCATAAGTGTGCATGTCGTGGATGTCCTAATCGCCAAAAACAACCACGTAAAAGTGCATTACCAACACCGACAGATGAAAGGATTCAGTGGAATCAATTCAATGAAATCAATTCGATGGAATCAATTCAATGCAAAGGATTCCAGAAGAGAATACATTGGACCAAAATGTATTTTCGATGCTTCAAAAAATTCTAACTAACCCACTGATGTCACATGGACTACTTTGATAATGTTTTTATTACCTTTCTGGACATGGACAGTATACCGTACATACATTTTCAATGGAGGGACAGAAAGCTCTCGGACTAAATCTAAAATATCTTAAACTGTGTTCCGAAGATGAACGGAGGTCTTACGGGTTTGAAGCATGAAGCAGCACAACTGTTATCAACATTGATAATAATCAAACGTTTCTTAAGCAGCAAATCAGCATATTAAAATGATTTCTGAAAGATCATGTGACACAGAAGACTGGAGTAATGATGCTGAAAATTCAGCTTTGATCACATAATGAGCTGAAATGGACTGAAAGCTAACAATTTAGCTAAAAGACTAAAAGCCATAATACTTTAATTATGGCTTCACTGCATCTTTAACCTGTACAGACTAGTTCACACTGCAGGGCTTAATGCTCAATTCCGATTTTTTGAAAAAATTCGATTTTTTTGCAAGGCCATTCACATTTTCAATTAAATGCGACCTTTTGTGATCTCCTGTGTGAACGTGAAATGACCCAAAAGTGACCCGTATGCGCAGAAGAGTACGCAACGGTCAACGACGTCACTCGTTGTTTGCGGAAGTAGACGGCCACCTCGTTTGTTCCAGGCTTTTTATTTTTCGCTGGCATTGGAGCCAGGATCGTCTGTAACCACGCTCGGCCATTTTGCTGGAAATGTTTTCGTAAACCGCCCGGTTCCGATAAGAGCCCTCGAGTTTGGCCTAAATAGAGCTGTCACCCCAAATATTAATTAAATCTGTGACCTCGCTTCCCTTCCATTGACTGGTCTCAGCAGCATCGTCCGCCATGGTTGTTGTTTATCTTCTCGTTCCCGCCTACTTCAACGCACAATTATGACATTTGTAGCGTATCAATGACGTACGGGTCGGATACATGTGGTCTGGCCGTTCAGACGGAGGTCGCATTTCAAAAGATCGGATACGTATCGGATTCAGGACCACATACCCAAGTGGCCTGGGTCACATTTGAAAAGATCGGATCTGTGTCGTTCAGACTGTCATGAAAAGATCAGATACAGGTCGCATAGGGGCAAAAAAATCGGAATTGGGTCGTTTCAGCCTGCAGTGTGAACGTAGCCTTAGCCCCAATAACAACACAGATATATATCACATAAATAGATGGATTTTGAATTGAAAATCATGCAAGAGCATATAATAATATGCAGTTTAGACACTTAACAAAACCTAGACATTATATAATATTATACAAAAACATGCTGCAATGCACCAACCAGAATTAAGTATTTGAGAGAGTCACACAAAGTAAATCAACACTATATACATATAAATTTCACATCTATTTTGTCTAATATAATAATAAAGGGCAGCTCACCTAGGTTGTACCACATGTCTCGGATCTCAAAGCCAATCTGTCGCCGCATGTCTTGATACCTATAAATACAAATATGAAGATATCAGAGAAAGATCAAGATAGATGATTTCATAAAATCATGCTCAAAGACCACAAAACATTCATAAGAACGTCTCAATTTATTCTCCTGGAATTTAGTCACATTTATGGTTTGTTAGTGTCAACCTGCAAACAATAATATTGTACTAACAGAGAGAGGAATAAAAGCTGTCCAGAATCAACGTCACAAAGGTTTAGCAAAACGACAGAGGACGGGAGCACAGACGATACCTCAGCGTCCCGAATCAGTGCTCCCATTTAAAGAAAGTGTAAAGTAAGCAGCATGGCGACAGTTCCTTTATGCTTTACCTCCAGCGGCCCTGACAGCCATTCATTACCGCTGTCATTTTGGGATGCCTGTGGCCCTCGGCTGAATTCTGAGCCACCATTGATTGCTTTGTCAATACGCTCTCATCCAGTCGTAATTTACGAAGACAAGGACGAGGTGCGTCGGAGCCCAGTTAACACACAGTAAAGCCTCTCGCAACTCCTCTGAGTCTTACTTCCTTCAGTTTGACCCTCATTACTGACGTTTAATCATTTTTGTGCGGCAGATCAGATGCTCGCTAGCATGCTAAAGCACGTCACGTGACTCGCCTCGAGTCTGACCAGGGCTTTATTCACCTTGAGTTCTGTTTAAATTGAAAGCAATACCAATATGTGTTGTTATTCTGGAAGCATGTCAACACTTTCACTCATTTTATCTAAACTATTCAGCGAGAAATAGACATTTTATTTCAAATAAATGCTGTTCTTCTGAACTTGCTATTAATCAAAGATTCCGTAAACTAAATATAAAGCAGCGCAACTTTTAAATATTGATAATAATGTTTCTTGAGCAGTAAATGAACATATTAGAATGATTTCTGAAGGATCATGTGACACTGAAGACTGGAGTAATGATGCTGAAAATTCAGCTTTGATCACAGAAATAAATTATTTTTGAAAACATTCAAATAGAAAACAGTTTGTAGTAATATTTCAAAACATTACTGTTTTTACTGTATTTCTGGATCGACTAAATACAGCCCTGGTGAGCAGAAGAGACTTCTTTCAAAAACATTAAAACATTTTAACAAATGTCAAACTTTAGAATGGCAGCACACACTAGAGCAGAAATGATTTTTCTTTAATCCAGTCAATTTTATTTCCTGTAATGATTGGCACTGGTGCATTCCTGTAATACCATATGCAGATAGTGAATGTTTCTTCTCATACTCATCTCGAACACTTCATTTTCCCTGTCTGATCTCTCCTTTCACATGCTGACGTCTTTGACATGCTCTCTTAATTACTTCACCTCCTTCTGACGTCCTGCAGCCTTCCTCACACATCTTCCTCTCTCTCTCTATACAGGTCTGTCTGTTTCCTGCTAAGCGGTACTCTATAATTTGTATCTCTGGTGTCTGCAGTGACAGAACAAACTAGACAGACAGCCGAGGGTGTGTGTCCTCACACTCAAGAGGAAGCCGAGTCTGTTAACACTCACACCTGCCAGCCCACGGGACATTCACTGAAAAGAGATGCTAACGTAATACAGCGACAGATAAAGAGCGAGGGACACCCGCGCCTCTTCTATTAGTGCTGTTTGCTAAAGCGGCTGCTCGCTTGCTCATACTTGAGGTATTGAACAAATCTTAAGTCACATCCAGGGCTTGACATTAACACTCCTACTAGCCACTCTGGCAGGTTGAATTTAATATATACATTTTTCAACTGAAGTTTTTTTTAAAGGCATCTGAAATAATAAACTAAGTGCAATGTAGCGTTGTCAAAAATATTGATTTTTTGATACCATTTGATACAGAAATATCTGGAACTCTTCCAACACTCATTTTGCGCAGAATAGAGGCACGATACCAGCTGCTCTCTCTCTTTCATCTCTCCGACAGTGAGCTGACACACAAACCGCCTCCCCTCACCCACTCATTTCATTTGATCCGGATGAATATTGTTGGTGTTTCAGGGATTGCGGATAAATTTACTAATTCCCACAGATTTTGTGCTCACACCCAAAGTGCGTGCACATAAAGCCGCCTCTCAGTACTAAATTGCTTATTGCGCTTACACAGTCAAATACACACAAAATAATGTCAAAATGCTGGTCTTGGCAAGTATTCATGTAAACACAGTCAGTTATGTTTTAAGTGAACGCAAACAGTTCAAAACAAAGAAAACGCATGTGTAACAGTATAATGGATCTGTGCGTCAGGTCTTAAAGTGACAGCAGCCTAAAAACCTGCTGCCAAATGATGAGATAATATTAAAAAAATATCTATATGGCAGTTTTCCCCATGGTATTAATGTCAAAATTGTGGCCAGTGTAAATGCAGAGTGGCCAGTAAAAAAAAGGTAAATGCCAAGCCCTGGCTATATCTATAGAACACTAAAAACCACAGCAACCTACAAAAGGAAATTCATTAACATTCACTTACAGAAATGCTTGGTAAATGCCCAGAACATGCTAGCAACTACATATCACCCTGAAACCACCCAGATCAGCTAATCGACAATATAATTCAGCTTTCCTGTAGCTCAGTGGTTAGAGCATGGCACTAGCAATGCCAAGGTCATGGGTTCGATCCCAGGGGTTGCACATACTCAGATACAAATGTATAGTATAATGCAATGTAAGTCGCTTTGGATAAAAGCGTCTGCCAAATGCATAAATGTAAAACACCACTAAATGCCCTTGTCAACCAGGATGGCATATCAAAACCATGTTCTCCAGTAAATATTGTGTATTTCTGATATCTGTACTGAGTATGTGAGCTTTGGCCTGGATGTTCCTTTACCATGATGCCAGTTTTGACTCAGAGACAGAATGAGGAGAAAAGAGGACAAAAAAAAAGACAGAGTCAGCAGCGGTAGCAGCAGCCTCTCTGAGGTCAGCATGACACCTCCAGCAGAACACAGGGAGAATGGAGTGATGAAAGGTTGAGGGAAGGATGAAAGCTGAGGCTACAGCACTGAAGGAATGAAACCATCACTCTGAAAGAGGCACAACGGGGGGCAAACAGCACAGAAGAACAAAGTAGCCGAACAGATTGTTAGAAATATGAGATGCAGCATCCTCAAGACATCAGCACATTTTCTGATAAAAGCCTCAAAATGCCAACTTTGTGCTTCTTATTTTTGTTTTGTAGAATTCCAGGACATGAAGTGTAATCAGGTTGAAATGCTGTCAGCAAGTAAACAATTTAAACTGCATAATAGCTGACAATGAGTCGAGCTCTGTGCGCTTTTATTTTTGCACAAGTTTGGTATTAAAATTAAAGAGATTGTTAACCCAAAAATATCATCTGCTCGTCTTTCTTTTGAGGACAAGAGGAATATTAGAATATCCAGATTTCACATTGCCACATGAGGGAACTATGAATAAACCATACACTCTAAAAAATGCTGGGTTAAAAACAACCCAAGTTGGGTTGAAAATGGACAAACCCAGTTTTAACCCAGCAGTTGGGTTAAATGTTTGCCCAACCTGCTGGGTAGTTTTACTTAACTCAACTATTGTTTAACAAATACAGTATTGCTTACTTAAAATGAACCCAAAATATCTTGAAAATTAACATTTATTAATATGTTTAATAAATGAACATTTTAATTTCATTTTAGATTCATTTTAAGTCAGCCATATAGTCATTTTCAAACAATAGTTGGGTTAAATAAAACTACCCAGCAGGTTGGCAAACATTTAACCCAACAGTTGGGTTAAAACAACCCAATTGCTGGGTTTGTCCATTTTCAACCCAACTTGGGTTGTTTTTAACACAGCATTTTTTAGAGTGTATATTTCAAGATATGAGAAGATGTTACAAGAAGATGTTATGGCTGATTACTAAAAAAAATATGTATTTTAAAACCGGTTACTTTATTAAAAGTTAAAAGACAAACAGACAGATGTATGGATGGACAGAACGACCAAACAAAGATGGATGGATGAATGAAATGAACCAACCAACCAACAATGGATGGATGATGAATGAAGGAAATGAACGAACCAACCAGCCAACGAACAATGATGGATGGATGGATGGATAGATGGACGGACAGATAGAGATTGCTAATAACAACTGATAGCCAATATGTTGTTAATATCTAATACTGTAAAGGTCTCATTTATCTGCAAAGTACTGTATGTGTAATGCTTATTCAAATGATCTAATTATTAAAATGTTCTGATGCAGAGATTGTTGGCCATTAATTTCTTGTGTATTCTCAAAATCTGTGCAATTCATCCAAAAACTAAAAGCAAAAACGCCTCCAAGAAAGAGTTGCCGTTACTATCCTGAGAAAACGGGTGGTTTTGGAAATGTGTCCTTGTGTTTCTGAGAGGAAGCTTCTTGAGAGGCTGTGTGATTCCAGAGGCTGAAGAGACCTGACAGACAGTGATCTGTCTCTGCGAGAATGAGCTCACGCCACGGGCAAACACAGACAGAAGCTCCTGGAGCAGATAAGAGGCTCTTCACTGCTCTGTCTCTCACTCAGCCCTGCTGTCTCTCCTTCTCTAAAGCCCTGAACAGCGATGCAGAACCTGAACATGTTTTCAGAAAAACAAATCTCCTTCACCTTTCTCTGCCCTATATGCAACTACTACTATGCTTTCAGTATTTTTTTTACATATGCCTCTCACTGTTCACTCTTGTACTAATCTGGATGATGTTTAAATCTTTGTATTACAAGCACTTCTTGTGTTGCTGCCTCCTTAAGATGAATTGCTTGTTGTATTCCTCATTTGTAAGTCACTTTGGATAAAAGCGTCTGCTAAATGAATAAATGCAAATGTAACATGACAACAAGGCTGTCTGACACTTTAACTCTCATCTTAACACTCCAAATGCATCATTTCTGACAAACAGATGCTTAAAGGATGCTTTTTTAAATATTCAAGCATCATAAACATACTTTCCTCTGTAATTCTTCCTGCTGAGAGGTTAATGCTATACAATTCTATAGCGGTACATTATGAGTAGGTGCTTGTGATATTAATGCTTACTTGTGGAAGATCTTGGCACGTTTATCACTTGAGAAGTTCTCCAGCTGCAAAGACTCCTGGGTAAGGAACGCCACAGCGAGGTGGAAGTAGTTATTCCACAACTGAAAAAAAAAGAAAGAAAGGAGAGATACGATTTGACTTCACGGAGAAACAGCTGGTGAATGATAAAATAATGACAACCAATTAGAATTTACCCGCCTTTAAAGAGGTACATGACATTACTGTAGCATGTGCTTATAATAAACAGAACATTCTCGTGGTTTGGTGTGGATGCTAATATAGTTATTGTTCTTGGTGTGAACAGCTCTTAAATCATACTGCATTAAAGGATTAGTTCACTTTCAAATACAATTTTCCTGATAATTTACTCACCCCCATTTCATCCAAGATGTTCATGTCTTTCTTTCGTCCGTCAAAAGAAATTAAGGTTTTTGATGAAAACATCAAAGGGACTATTCAATTTACAGAACGAACGCGGCACCACTTCCGTTTTTTTTCCGTAAGTAGAATAGGGAAGGCGTAGGACATACAACGTAAGCTTTTTGAAGAATACAGAAAGCGGAAGCACATGCAAGGCGATCTCTAGCGGAAGCAAGGTTTCTCTAGATAAGACTCTTATTCCTCGTCTGGTATCATTTAAAGCTCTTTGAAGCTTCACTGAAACTGTAATTTTGACCTTCAACCAACCATTTGGAGGCCATTGAAGTCCACTATAAGGAGAATTATCCTGGAATGTTTTCATCAAAAACCTTAATTTGTTTTCGACTGAAGAAAGAAAGACATGAACAACTTGGATGACATGAGGGTGAGTATATTATCAGGAACATTTTATTTGAAAGTGGACTAATCCTTTAAAGTGCCCCTATTTTGCTTTTTCCCCCCAGACATTACCTTTCATGTAGTGTGTAATATAGCAGATGTGTGTCTGTAAAAGGTCTACAAAAAGATTTAAAGATCAAAGTGCAGATAAATGGAGTTTTTGTCTCCCAAAAAAAAAAAAAAAAAAAGAATCTGAACTGCCTGAAACGAGCTGTCAGTCCCTCCAGTCTCAGTCTCTTACTTCTCAAACCTGCGTAAGATTTTAACAAATTTGCATAATGCCAGCTATTGGTCTTCATTGGTGAACAATGTCTACTTTGCCGCGGAAAGACTGGAAGAGTTTGTTTTGTTTTGTTCATGTCGAGAAGACGCCATTTTCTGCTGCCAAAGCAAATCCAGTTTGATGAGATTGATAAGGTAAAACCGACACCATCATTATTGTATGCATCACTGTGTCTCAAGCGCTGAGGAAGAGCTGGAATTCAGATATGGTAATGGATGTTTAATTTCTGACGCACGCTATAAGTGGTTGACCAATCACAACAGACTGGGCCACCAATCAGAGCAGAGGAAACTCTCAAAAAGGAGGGGTTTAGAGAGTGTTTAGACAGCAAGAAAAAAGGTAATGCTGCAATGTATATTATGAGAAAAATAAAGTGTTTTTTGAACTTGGATGCATGTAAATGTGAATGAAAATGAAGAGCCTTTAAAATAGCATAATGGGGCACTTTAATATGACTACATATTAGAATAGAATTAGAAAACCCTTTCAATTAGACATCTACAAACTGGATTTCAGAAGTTTGATCACTTACTAAAGTAATGCTCATCAAGACATTCATGTCTGTAGCACAAATGATGAGGGGACAGGTTATGCACACTGGTTTATTACGTATTGTGAAGGATTTGCACAAAGCATGAGAAATTCTCGTAGTGCACCCTGCTATTTAAAGCACAGAATGGCTGATGTCACTCACAACAATTATTTGAAAATAATTCACTGGCTTCTGGAAACCAAAGTGTGCATCGCCAGATGGTTTCACGGTTATGAGGAGCGAGATAAGAATAACCAACAACAACCACCACCGCGAGCACAATGCTCACAGAAGAGCCGCTTCAAATATTCAAATCAGACGCTCGGAAATTGCAGCCCATTAGCCTGTCATGAGTTATTCTTGTAGAAAGAAATTTAATGATCCCTGCTGGAACTTCCTTTAACACAACCGGGCTGATGGTCACGATTAAAAGGCGTGCTTTTCATAAACAAGAAATCTCAATCATATCATTGCTTTCTGGAAGCACTTTACTAGTCTAAATGCATTATAAAAGGTATCTTTATAGTTCTTTCTTGCAATGAACACAAAAGGAGATTTAGCTTACAATGATAGTGATTTTGCGCTCCAAACAACAAAGTCAAAGATATGTGTTGTAGGCAACTTTAAGTCTCACCTGCAGCTCAAAGTTGGTTTGATCGAGGAACTTCTTGCTGAGTACGGCAGCGTACTGATTGATGGCTCGCAGGAATACTCTGAAATGAGAGAAAAATCATGTCAGCCACTGTCTATTTAAAGAAAACTTGAGAAAACGAGACTATGGTCATGATCTATTCATTCATTTTAAATCATTATCTTATTTAAATGAGTGTGTTTGTTCTTAAAGTGTTAGTTCACCCAAAAATGAAAATTCTGTCATTAATTACTCACCCTCATGTTGTTTCACACCCCTAAGACCTTCATCTTCATAACACAAATTAAGATATTTTTGATGAAATCCAATGGCTCAGTGAGGCCTCCATTGACAGCAAGAAAATGTACACTTTCAGATGCCCCTAAAGCTACTAAAGACGTATTTAAAACAGTTCATGTGACTACAGTGGTTTAACCTTAATGTTATGAAGCGATGATAATACTTTTTTTAGCACCGAAAAAACAAAATGATTTTATTTATCAAGTGATGTGTGATTTCAAAACACTGCTTCAAAGCTTTACGAATCTTTTGTTTTGAATCAGTGGTTCAGAGCATGTATCAAACTGCCAAAGTCACGTGAACTATTGAAATTTCAAAACGTTTCGAAACACTTATGACATAACGAAGCCTCGTTTACTGAAATCAGGTGACTTTGGCAGTTTGATACACACTCCGAAGCACTGTTTCTAAATAAAAGATTTGTAAAGCTTCGAAGCTTCATGAAGCAGTGTTTTGAAATCAGCCATCACTAGATATTGTTGAATAAAGTTTTTTTTTTTTTTTTTTTTTTTTGCTGCACAAAAAGTATTCTTGTCGCTTCATAACATAAACGTTGAAGTCACATTAACTGTTTTAAATATGTCTTTAGTAGCTTTCAGGGCATGTGAAAGTGTTTATTATCTTGCTGTCAATGGAGGCCTCACTGAGCCATCGGATTTCATCAAAAATATCTTAATTTGTGTTATCAAGATGAATGAAGGTCTTATGGATGTGGAACGATATAAGAGCAAGTAATTAATGACAGAATTTTAATTTGGTGAACTAACCTTTTAACAACAGCCTGTAGAAAATGAACCATAAAAACGGTTAGTTAAACTCAGAATAATGTCATTCCTGATGCGATCTCTCGCAGAATTAGAACACCATTCAGCTTTTGGCGAGGAAGCACATAAACTTCAGATGATAAACTTAATCACAGGTCTTTAACTCCGCCACACTGAGACGACATTAGGAGGATATTAGAGAGACTTAAAGACGCTCTATTCACTTAGTTCAATAAGGCCGTCACTAATGAACTATGAGAAAGAACATGAAATCTTTATATACTTCTCTAGCTGTGTCACAGCTGAGGATAATGAAAAAGAAAAGGAGAAAATGCGAACAGGTTGGAAGAACAGAACGAGAGAGACTCAAATCACTGCAAAATGACGCTTTGCAATCAAATCAAGATGAACCAATTCAAAGCATCGGATGTCAAAGGGAACATTTCACATCTGTAATGTGACATATTTTGAGTAGTTTTTGTGACTCTGACTGCTCACCGTGAATTTTGCTACATAGACCTTTTTCTACTAATACCAGACAGAATGTAACAGTCTAAAGATGCATAATATGAAAATAAAACAAAATACAGACTCCTTTTACATCTAAAGCTTTTGTCTACAACAATATTGTAACAAATTAAATACATAAGTACAAGTACAATATAGGGCTGAACCGATTGGTCGACATTATCGACAACGTCGACAATAAAAAATTGTCGACAAATATTTTTGTTCTCGAATAGTCTCTTGCCTGCAATAACGCGGTGTTAACAGTGGGGCGCTATAGCGCATTACTGTAATGCAGCCCTCCCGGATCCAATCCAATAAAAGTAGTCAGCGCTTTGGAGTACATAGTGCAAACTCAAAAAAAAAACTTTTTTTGCAAACTCAAAAAAAAAAGTCGAACCCGTGAAATGTGGGAGATTAACATAGCATAAACATAACAAACATAACGTTTAGCATAACTACAGAATACTGTTATGCAGGGCCACCAACTCTCATTCAAACTCACTGTTCCACACGTCCCACACAGTGAAAGATGCATCGCAGAGCAAAGAGGACAGAGACAACACGCCCCGACAGATAAGGTTACTTTTGATATAAAACTAAGTCTCAGCTTTTAAATTCTGTCAATTTTACTACGGGATTCAAACAGTACTTGTGGTTGTGACGCTGTTTAACTTGGAGCGGCAGATCGCTGTAACACTTCGGTTCAAGCGGCATGTGAACATATTCCTCTCTATTACAGCGCGAAATAGACATGAATGAACAAAAATTACTTAACTGAACTTACTGAAATGAATCCATCTGTAATGTAATCACTTAATGGGAGTTTTAACTGCAGAAAGAAGTCAATAAAACTTGCAAACAAATATATCACACATAATGTAACATTGGTAACACTTTACAATAAGGTTCATTAGTTAATAATGAACTGCACTTATACAGCATTTATTAATCTTTGTTAATGTTAATTTCAACATTTACTAATACATTATTAAAATCTTGTTAACATTAGATAATGCACTGTGAACTAATGTGAACAAACAATGAACAACTGTATTTTCATTAGGTAACGTTAACAAAGATTAGTAAATACAGTAACAAATGTATACCTCAAGGTTAGTTCATGATAGTTAATACATTAAATAACGTTTAACTAATGAACCTTATTGTAAAGTGTTACCGTAACATGTACCTCAGCCATTCAATGACCATAAACTCGATAGTTAGTGTGTATATATATATATATATATATATATATATATATGTGTATATATATATATATATATATATATATTATATATATTATATATATATATATATATATATATATATATATATATATATATATATATATATATATATATATATATATATATATATATATATATATATATATATATATATATATTTATCTAGAGAGGGGCATTTTTCCAAAAAAAACAAAAAACAAAAAAAAAAAAAACCACACAATTACATTAATATTTTTACTGTTATTAAAAAGTTATTACAATTCCCAGACTTAAAAACACAGTACCAGTCATTGTAACAGTTGGACTATTGATGACTTCTGAGGGGGAAAGAAAACCTGAAGGATATTGGTCTATTCAGTTGGCTTGAAAATCATTAAAAATACACTTTCAAAAGCTGAATTGATTTCCTTTTTTTATCGTTTGTTGCAGCCCTAGTACAATATTATTGGTGTGTGTATATATATAAATATATATATGGGTCAATGACGTGACACTATTTTTTTTGTGTCCATATGGTTTAGTTAAATTTAAAAGGGTTAAAATTTCAAAATACAATTGCAAATTACTAGTATACATTCTCTTTTTTGAGGACGGAAATGTCTGATTTCAATTCATTTTGAGAGAATATTTGGGGGGTGACTGCAAAAACGTCAATGTGGTGTAACTGTTAAAACTGTACCAAATAATTAATCTAGTTTAAAAAAGGTGAAATTCTCAAAAAAGAAATTCTCAGAAAATAAAAGTAAATGGTGCACCATTGTTCTGGATATTATAATTAATTTGGGGAATCTTGTGAGTCAAATCAAGTTTCTGAAGTGTCAAGGTGGTGTAACCACCTTTCAAGGAGCCATTTTGTCCAAATTGTGCAAGAAGAGCATGTGACATGAGTATTAACTTTTTATTCCTACAAGGCCATGTGCTTACATAGGTGTCCATGATAATGCCTATCAAATTTGATTTTAAATTGAAATGTCAATTGGTGTAACCGGTTATACCATTTGACTCCTATTACAAGCCTTTCTGTTATAGGGGCCAATTTAGTCAAATATTTCTAGTTTATGATGCTGATTAAAGATGTAATATAAACTGACCTACTATTTGGAACCATTTTAAAGTGTTTTTTTTTGTTTTTTTTTCACCTTTTTTAAACAAGATCAACTATTTGGTACAAAGTTTTTACAGTTACACCACATTGACATTTTTGCAGTCATCCTCCAACTATTCTCTCAAAATTAATTAAAACAGACTTGGTCCGCAAAAAAGAGAATGTATGCAAGTAATTTGCTAATTTGTTTTGAAATTTTAACCTTTTTAATTTTTATTAAACCATATGGACAGAAAAAATGTGTGTCACGTCATTGACCCATATTATATATATATATATATATATATATATATATATATATATATATATATATGTGTATGCATTTTTATTTATTTATTTATTTATTTTTTTTTTTTAAATAACATGCACATGTATCAATGAGTAAAATATTTTATAAATTTAAATGCATTTAAAAAAAAATATTCCATGTTGACAGTTGTTGAGCTAAGCAGTCTATTGTCCAACATTTTCAAACCATCACGTGGCAGCAGTTGAAAAATATCAGCCGATGCTTCAATATCAAGTGTCAAAAGTCACCAGCTAAAGTAGATCTGACAAGTTTCTTATTATTAATTTCCAACATGAAAGAACGAGCAGCGATGTTAATGTCTGACCCCTCATGTGTGAGTGTCTGTCAGATGTTTGACATCTCATTAGCACAACTGGATTTCAGCGACTGAATTGTAAGTCATCTTAAAAGGTTCTGGCTGTGTAAACGCATAAGCAGCCTTATTAATCATCCTTTAATCTCAAACGGGGCGGCGCAATCCGAACTGAATGAATTTCTGATTGACTAGATAAACAGTGTGAGCTCGACGCCAATGAGCAAGCGCTAACATCACGGCACAGATCTGCAGGACGTCTGCTCTGAGCTCTGACTCCTTCATTGTAACGGAGAGATGGAGAGTTTCTCATCAGGGCCAACAGATACAATCTGTTTATAATGAGCTGCTGAAAAATAGCTGCTTAATGTGACTGGAGACATTAATAATGCATATGAGCTTTACTAAATCAACAGATGGACAGACAGACTGACGGCAGACTACAGACTTTAGTCACAGTGGATGGCAAATTTAATCTGACATGAAAATGAGGCTGTGCAGAAGAGCAGCAGACTCTTCTATATGGTGTACTTGAAGTTATGAAAACAGAGCGAGATGTCAGAACAAAACTGCTCATAACCTAGACTGCATTATCATTGATTGAACTATTCTGTTCTATAGTCAAAAACACATTTTATGTCAGAATGATAGATTGCTCAGTGCTGTGCCTGCCATTATAACACAAATCACCAGTTAACATCATCTAACATCATCTCTGGAAGGCAAATAAATTATAGTTTTCCTAAGGTGAACTGTGTATTTATTTTTTTTATTTATTTATTTTTTTAATATATCATTTCCATCTCCGCTTAATATGCAGAAACAACTATAAGTAAGCCATCATAAGTAAAAGTGTAATATTATAGTACTGAGTGGCATTAAACTGTTTTAGCATCACAACACCATCAACCGCTGGAGCTCTGTTTGTCATCTAAGTTTGACGTCAGGATGTTTTTTTAAATGCTTTTGAAAGAAGTTTTCTATTTGAACATATAGTAAAATATTATTTATTTCTGTAATGCAAAGCTGAATTTTCAGCATCATTACTCCAGTCTTCAATGTCACATGATCCTTTTAGGAATCATTCTGATCTGATGATTTGATGCTCATACATTTGTTTACTAAATCTTTGGATTTTGAAAATAATAATAATAATAATACTATAAATGTCATTTTCACTTTGTATTAATTTGACACATCTTTGCTGAATATTTATTTATTTATGATTTAACGCCATATTAGCAACAATGGCTATATTCATGGCAATATTAACAATATTTAAAAAAATCTCATTACAACATCATTTCAATTAATTATTTACAGAAACCCGTTTGAACCCTTTTCAGCAGTGACTGTATGATTTTGAGATCCGTCTTTTCACACTGAGGGACTCAAAAATCCTACAGTCACTGCTGGAAAGCGTTCAAATATGCAAAAATGCTTGAAAACTGATGAATCTGCAGGAGCTGGAGGAATTTTCTGAAGAACAGAGCTCAGTTTAACTGCTCAGGACAAACAAGAGACTCATGAACAACCATCACAAAACAAAAAAAAAACGTTCATAGATCATCAGGTAACCACACAGAGTATTAAGAACCAATGGTTCCCAAACTTTGAACGGGGTTATTTTAATAGATTCAGCTATTTTTTTGTCTTGTGGACTGTATATAAACACCTTTTATGTAAAATATCTTATTCAGGACAGTACTAAATAAAAAATAACATGCATTTTGTATGATCTCTTGTATTTTGTTGAAATTATTCACATTTTCACAGATTCTGCAAGGGGTTCCCATACTTTTTGATGCAACTTTACATTCATTCCATTCATCCATTTGTCATATATTAGAAATGTAGAGATTCAATATGGGTTTAACATCAGATGCTGGTATGTTACATTTGCTGAATAAAATAATAATAATACAAAAAAACCTGCACAAAATCTCCATGTTTTACAGTTGCCATTTCACCTAAATGAAAATGCACTTCTGCTATATCTTCACTAAAACAATCACTTTGAAGCAAACAAACAACTGTGACAGTCGTTCTGTAAACAACACGAGCAGAGGGGCGATTTGAGCCGTAAGCTGCAGGATCAGGACAAACCGGTACAGATGAACAGTAGATGTGTTTTCTAGTCTACTGAACACTGAAGATTTACTGCATCTATGACCTTACAGAACATCAGGTCATGCCATTCTAAATCACATCTGAGAAAAACAGCCATACAGTTCAGTGATGACAATTTTCAGTTTTGGTTGAACTATCGCTTTAACTCATGGAACTCATTAATATATATTTAACACAGTTCATGCATTTACATTATTTGCTATTTTGACCATTTCATAGACATCTCCAGCAATGGTGTCTGCAAATAACAGAAAATGATGAAGGAACACTTTCTTAATGACACATTTTAGGCTATTTTTAAATCAAAATCACATGGGACACAGAAGACTGCTTCAAATGTGGCTCATCAAATCAGAATTTAGAGGCAAACGTCTCATTATTTATTTTATTCATTTTTTTGACTAAATAAATACACCAAATCAACAATCCAAGAAAAAAAACAACACCAGCACATTGTGTTTGTCTCCAACACTGCCATCCACAAGATTAGCACTAATAAATGTGGCACTGAGCGTCGATGAACTGCTTTCATTTCAGTAACAAACAACCCCTACACAGTTTATCTCTTTATAAGAGCACAGTGTAAGGCGGTTAAAGGCGATTCCTCCAATGCCGCAGCTGCTCAATATAAGGCCGCAAGGTCAAACGAATCCCACTTTAATGATTCCTACATCCCTTACTCGCTCTACCCTTTAATACCACCGACGTGAGTAATCAATGCATGAGAAGCAGTCTTGTAAGCCAAATCCAAACAGCAGTCGTGCTCTGATCTCCGGAAATCTATCTGGGATGCAAACAGAGCAAAGACAAGACATTTCAACTGAGTCTCTGCCTCGTTTTCACTAAAAACCCGACATCCCCTCACAATTAAAGCCAATCGCTCTGTATGCCCAGCCACGGCAGGGCAAACACGTTTTAACACACGCCGTTCATTGCTGCTAATGCAGATTCAGTAACAGATGCGAGTTTGTTTGTGTTGTAGTCAGATGCTGCCATTGGTTCTAATGACTGGACTGATGATCCATGAAACTCAAAGCAATTTTGCTGCATTAGAGGACTGAAAAACAAAAAAAAAACAAAACAAACAAAAAAAAACCCATCCATTTACTAGATCTTTCTATCAGTGAGTGGCAGCAATATATATTTTATATATATATATATATATATATATATATAATGTACTCTATTATGCACCACTCTGTCTGTTGTTAGGATGACAAAAAAGGTTTTAAAAGTTACATTTTTAGGCTGCCCAAGGAATTTTGAATTGAAAACATGCTATTATTTGATTAATGATACGATCAATGTAATTCATAACTGAATGTGATGAGAAAAGATGTAGACATACAAATAAGAGTGAATATATAAAAAAAAAAAAAAAAAAATATATATATATATATATATATATATATATATATATATAATATAAAATATAATATATATATATATATATTATTTGCAAATAGTTTAAATTGATTACTTAATGGGCTAACTAATAGACCTGGATTTTTTTGTTATTCCCCTTAAATCCCTCTTAATCTTTTAATTATTTAATCCCTTTTAATAATAAAAAATACCCAATAACACAAAAACTTGCTTTGTACACAGAAAGAAAAAAAAAAAGAAGATTATATTTGGCTGCTGTGGGCCTCCGTATGTGCCGTTATGATTGGAAATCTCAGTTCTCTTCTAGGATACGGCCCTCATCTTGTGAATTAATCAGCGCTGCATATTTATGCACATGATTTCTCACAGCTTCAGTCCAAATGGAAAATCTGTGCACACGCGGCAGCTGAAACGTCACCCATTGCTTTAACTCTAAGTGAAGAAATCTCCAACTTGGTGGGATCTGATTAATGTTTCAAATGGGTATAAATTTCCTTCCCAGCAAAAGTCTGAACAATCAAAACTTAGACTGCTTCACAAGTTAATACTTAGTTAAAATTAAATAAGCAAAATGCACTTGGGTAATATTTAGTGTAAATGATTGCATTTGTCTGCCATAGTACACTATAGAAGAAACTGCTGCTTTGTGCAATACAGATTCATACATAATTAATTCAATTCCATTCAATGTATTTGTGTAGCACTTTTCACCATATAAATCACTGCAAAACAGTTCTAGAGAATAGAGCCTTACAAACACACTGAGCAAAGGTGACTAGACTGAGGGAAAATAAAAGATACCCACACTGAAGAGAGAAAGAAAGAGAAAAAGAAAAGCTCAGTTTTTGAGCTTTTCTTTCTTTCTCTCTTTCTTTCTTTCTTTCTTTCTTTCTTTCTTTCTTTCTTTCTTTCTTTCTTTCTTTCTTTCTTTCTTTCTTTCTTTCTTTCTTTCTTTCTTTCTTTCTTTCTTTCTTTCTTTCTTTCTTTCTTTCTTTCTCTTTCTTTCTTTCTCTTTCTTTCTTTCTCTCTTTCTCTTTCTTTCTTTCTCTCTTTCTCTTTCTTTCTTTCTCTCTTTCTCTTTCTTTTTTAAATATATAAATTTAAATTTAATAGAAAGAAAGAAGTCTTAATGATTGAGTCACTGAAGCAAGTGACTGTTTTTATGAATGGTTCATTGAATCGCCCAAATCGTTCGAAATCACAGATTCATTTAGAAACGGAAACCCGCTATGTGTTGCTCAAAGAAGTGCAACAGTTCTACTTTGTCTAGAATAACTATTTTCACTGAAATAGACATCAATTTTGACTGCTGTGTTTAAACTGTCATTTAATAATAACTTTTTGTTCATTGAACTGTTGTATAAATTTTGCAATCATGCTGATATTCAGAAAAACCACACTCTTGCTTGTGTCATATTGCTAAACTATATCATGATATAATTCTATACAGTACTCTGCAAAAGTCTTAGGCATGTTAGTATTTTCACCCCCCAAATACTAACATGCCACAGTTCTTCTGGATTTAGTTCATCTCAGTTTCATCGGTTTCTTCATGTAATCACAGACAGACTCGATGATGGTGAGATCAGATCTCAGTGTGGAGCACCGGCTGTTGTCAGACTGCTTGTGCATATAAAAATATCACTGGATCATTACAATTAATGACAAAATGAATGTTTGGAAATGTCAACGGATATTTCCTACTGATACGCTACAGCAAAAGATATAAATAACTGGCTTAAAACCATTCTTTGGGGTGAAAATACTAACTTGCCTAAGACTTTTGCACAGTAGTGTATAATAAAAAAAAATAACTCATACAGGAATGTTTTTTTTTTTTTTTTTTTTTTGCTTCATATCTTAAAATGTCCACCTCTAACTGGAGGACAATATGTATATTATAATATAGAAATTCATTTATAATGTTAAAATCACATTTATATAGAATGGAATTATTGATAAGAAATGAGTGCAAATCTGCAATGCATTCGTCATCGCAAAGATAATTCTAAACACGAACCATGTGTTCCAGAAGTGGTCAAATGAGCACAAACTGACAGAATAAAGTCTTAAATAAAGATGTTATGTTGTAAAGATGTTTGAGCTACTAATTTAAACAATCTTTTCAGTTCCTTTCATCTGATAAACCGCAGCGCAAACAATGACATGCAACAACTCATTGCAAAATGAGCTGGAATCAGACTTTTAACTGAAGCGACGATTAACACAAGGCATGAATTCTACACAGCATTCACTAGGGCACAGCAGAAAGTCTCAAAAAGACCCTTTTAATGCAGCCATTAAAGCATTGCGATACTACCGTGGTATACCGTGCAACCCTACTTCCCTGTGCTGCTCTGAGCCATGAGGAAAAACAAACCATGTCAGGCTGAAGAACACATCGGTCATTCCAGGAAGTCTAAGAGCTCCTCTGCTAATTTAGCAGACAATGGCTAACCTTGGGTCGGCTCTGTCTACTAATGTCTTCTCCAAATGGACCTGAACTACGGTGTGTATCATTAAACACGGCTAGACGGAGCAGGACTGATGAGAGAACAAGGGAGACGTAGAAGACAATGATTCTTGTGCGCAGTCAGGAAGATGAGGTATTCCTGACTGAACAGGAAATGAATATTAATAATTAAGAATAAAGTGGTGGGAGGCTTTTAGTGAGAACCATGAATGCACTTACAGAGATTTGGCCTGCGCTGATGTTGCATTTGCAGACGACAGAGAGGACAGAAAGTCACCGTGTTCTTCCCACAGAGACTGTACATCACCGTTTTACATTTCTGCTGTTTTACATCACATTTACAATGTCCCTGAGTCATGCTTTCTGTCAGAAGGCCCGACTGAAGAACCTTGCAATGATTCTATTAATCTGTAAACTGATTACTCATGTTAACGGTGCTTGCATATCCGCAGGGAAAATATTCTAGACAAAACATGATGGCAGCCAATATGGAATAGATTCAAATGTTTGATAATGAGTCATAATAATGCCTAAACTAGATTTTGCATATTCTAAAAGGAAGCGTGAGTGGAGCTTGTCCACTCAAAAATCATCACCACAATGATAACAGTGGTTGCTATGAAGTTTCTATGGTGTTGTGAGTTGTTTCAGGGATTGCACACTTTTTAACCAATAAATGATTGATTTTTTAAACTGATTTTTACTGATTTTTCATGATATATATATTTATAAATAATGAAATAAATAAAACTTAAATACACATTACTAAAAATTGCTTAAAATAAAACATCAAAATCAACACTGCAATAAAATAAAATAAAATGTAAGTTACACTCTGAAGTTTAATAATTTGGTCTAGGGTTTGTTCAGCTGACTAACATTATGTATGAGCAGTAATAGTGATGATTGTCTTAGCAAACACCACTAATTCCAGTTAAACAGTAGGAAAAACTAAATGCAGACAAAATAGTTTGAGTTTCAGTTTAACATCATCGTGGCTCTCCTCACCCCTCCAGGAGAGCAAATTCTCCATTTCTTAAATTCCCGGTTTTCACTTTGCTCATCTCAGGCAATTTTCTGCTGCAGTGAGCACGCCTGCACGATGATCCACTGAAGACCTGCTGAAGCTGAAGTCTGTTCCCAATCACCACCCCATCCTCAGAGACACACGAGTGCTCTATAGTAAACGTCTACCTGATGGCCTGCAGGTAACTCACGCTTATCAGTGTCCGCGTGACCAAAACCTGCTGAAGTTACGGACTGCTCTGGGATTCTGCAGACATTGCTGTGGAATGATGTTCTCAAAAAGGTATATTACAGAGAATAAACAGAAAACAGTGTTTACAAAAAAAACACACTACAGACTAAGACAATGCATTATGGGAAGTACAGGGATAATCAATGATGCCTAAATGACTACTACAGATCCGACCCTAAACTGTGATTAAAAAAAAAAAAAAATAGGGTAACTATATTACTTGGTGGAAAACATATTTGGATTATTAGATTATTAATGTTAATATATATTCATCTATTGATGTTTTCATCATACTGAAGATGCATAAAATAAATAAAGTTGCATTACATTGATTTACCATGGTTAAGGGAGTTTTAGGCACTATGGTGGATGGATGAATGGATGGATAGATGGAAGACAAGGATGGATGGATGGATGGATGGATGGAGGAAAAAGATGGATGGATGGATGGACGAATCGATGGATGCAACATATCACAAAAATACAAAATAAAAAGAAAACATAACCATATAAAATAT
Source organism: Chanodichthys erythropterus (assembly GCF_024489055.1). NCBI lineage: Eukaryota > Metazoa > Chordata > Actinopteri > Cypriniformes > Xenocyprididae > Chanodichthys > Chanodichthys erythropterus. The sequence goes on along the minus strand of NC_090239.1, from coordinate 3,652,185 downwards.
ACCACTAAGTATTCATAAAATCGCAATGTTGCTTTAAATGAATCTTAAATAGATGATATGAAATCAAAATGGACCTTTATTATACTTCAGTTCATGCTATTGGCTACATAAAATAAGTCATTCAGCAATAAAGCAAAATATCATTAAAAAATTGTACATAGATTAAATAATATTAGGCTTCATAAAATCAACAATACATTTTGGATGGATGGAAAGGAAGGAGAGAAAAATAAAAGGAATGGAAGACATGGATGGATGGATGGATGGATGGATGGAAGAAAAGGATAGATGGATGGATGGATGGATGGATGAATAACAATGATGATGGATGGATGAAGGAAAAGGATGGATGGATGGGGGATAAGGATGATGGATGGTTGGATGAATTATTTATGGATGGATAACAATGAAGATGAATGGATGGAGGACAAGGATGGATGGATGGAAGAAAAGGATAGATGGATGGATGGATGGATGAATAACAATGATGATGGATGGATGAAGGAAAAGGATGGATGGATGGGGGATAAGGATGATGGATGGTTGGATGAATGATGTATGGATGGATAACAATGAAGATGAATGGATGGAGGACAAGGATGGATGGATGGAGAAAAATGTCATACAAAAATACTAAATAATAAAGAAAACAAAACCAAATAAAACATACCACTAAGTCTTTGTAAAACCACCGTAATGTGGCTTATTGCTTTAAATTAATCTTAAATAGGTAATATGAAATCAAAATGGACCTTTATTCTTCTTCAGTGCATGTTATAGACTACATAAAACAAGTCTTCAAGCAATAAAGCAAAATATCATTAAAATGAACAATGAATAGACAATATAAAATTATATTTGACCTTTACTATTATTCAGTGCATGTTACATAAAAAGCAAAAATCTTTTATCAAAATGTCTATCTCCACTTGTGTGCTCACACAGCACAGATGGGGAAATACTGATTATATTTTAAGAGTTTCATTGCACTTGCCCTTGAAGAAGTAGCTGAATGCATAAAATAAAGAAAAAACTTTTGAAGAATCAAAAGCTCAATACTACATATATCGTAAATTATTAATAATCATGAGTGAAGCTGATGAGTTTTAGTTTCATGACTGCTGGTTTCCAGCCAGCTCTCTAAAGCTTTAAAAAACACTTGCTAAATCATCCCTAATTGGTGTTAAATGAGCTTGTCCTGGTGGCAGCGGCAGAATCAGGGTGGAGTGGGTGTACGGGAGAGCTGGGTCAGAACGGCACACGGGATAAAGTGATTACAGTAAACCCATTACAGACGTTCCTCACACATTCACACCAAAGGACACTAATCCTCAACACCTTGCGTACCATGTAGGGTGCTACTTTTCTTTCATTCTCAGTTGTGAATTGAAAACGGCACAGAAAAAAGACGTTCAGATTTGAGCAATGGAAAAAATATAAATAATACATGCTGTCTGTACGACTCTGAATCCTAAATAGCAGAATGTTCTGAACTTTTGCTAAATGTAAGTTTTTTAAAACCTCTAGGGACTCATCACGCCACAATGTTCGAAGTCAATCATGGCGAATTTGTCATTAAGTGAATAAGACTGTTCTTTCTGATTAACGATCAAATTTATGCATTTCTCTGTCTTGATTCAGACCATATCATGACGTTACACCCGTATCTAGAAATCTGTGCGCTCCTGCCGGATGATCTGCATGCTCATCTAGCTTTAATGCTAATGAGAGTTTATCACACAATCACACTGCTAATTGAGTTCAGAAAGCAGCCGATAGCGATCAGCATCCATTAGCATGCTAGCATGAATAGACTCCGGCTCATTTTTTGTGCTCCAACAAAAAGCAAGGTTAAACTGGTCACTGCCAGACCGACTCAAATAATATCACTGTGATTTTGCATTTGTGATATGATAAATAAGGACTGAAGCATAAAGGGCATTCATCACCTGACTGCTAGAATCCACTACAAATGATCCAAGAATGTTTAAATCCAGAGAAATATGCAATTTTAACCAGGACAAGGACCGTGTCTGTGTCACCCATCGATGACATCATGCCCGCGTTACCCTCGATTTCCGGTTTTATTTTGCAGAAACCATGGAAACACCAAAGACGCTTTAATATATGATGTGTTTTATTAGACAGGTGAGCAGCTGTTTGGATACATTCATCAACAGAAAACTAATCACCTTATATCGCTCTTATTGTTCATATACCATGTTTTACCATGCCTAACATTGATCTAGCTTACTGCAGTGTGCAACAAGTGTCTCATAGCAGCTGCCGAGCGAACGCAGCATTGTAACAACTTTCAACACACAAATGATAAACAGTGCTGCATTACCACACATATGCTTGACCGGAAGAAGCGGAAGCGCTCGTCTGCGGCATAATAAAAGCTCCACTGCTCTCAGGATGTTGGTCACGCTCGTCTCTCTTTAGCAATCGCTCCAGGGGCCTCATACTATAGTAATGTTAATAAATCTTTCATACATTAGCTCATCCATGAATATGATTTCTGCCCAAGTCCTTCCACCAGCTGTAGACGTGAAGACAACACCTCCCATGATTCTGTGAAATCAAGGCGTCATCAAGCTACGCTGAAATGGGCGAAGTGAGGTGAAATCTGACAGTGCTGCTCACTGAATTGAGCAGACGTGCTCCGTTTTAACTGTAGTGTCTATTTTCTAACTAAACTAAATGATTATTATTACTATAAAAAAAAAAAAAAAAAAAAAAAAAACAGTGCCGCAGTCACGGTGGGCAAGTGATAACCGATGTTACTGCTGACCACCGGTGACACCGTCGATCACAGCAAGCCTAATATGTGTAAGTTAAGTAATATCACACGACTGTTACTCGTGTTTCTCCCAGTATTGGCATGATTGCAAATGTGATACTTACTGATGTGATTATAGTCCAATAAACAAACTGATAAGTGACAAAATTGTAGCCACAGTACTATCCGATTTCATGAAAATAGTTTTAAAAAAAGTCACACCAGAACTGTTGCGCATCTCCAAGCAACAGTGATTCCTGAACGAATCTGCGTTTTGAACGACTGAATTAATAACTCGCACATTAAGATTTACCGCCACCTACTGGCGGTTTTATTTTCATATTTACACTTTACATAGATTGTTTTTACTTAAAATATTAAACTTTTAAAGATTTTTTTTATTACATATTTCTAAATTTAAAAAAAAAAAAAAAAAAAAAATATATATATATATATATATATATATATATATATATATATATATAAAAACATTCATGCAACATTATTTATACATGAGCTTCATTAAGCAGTCTGTAAATGTCTAATAACACAACTTCAGATGGAGCTTCTGTGCCACTTCTGCAGTGCAAAGATGGATTTTTGATGATTTCATTTGATTGGTAACAGTCTGATTGGGTCTTTTTGTTGTAATTGAATTTATTGTTTAACATTTAAAAAATTTTCTAAGTTAAGAAATTGATTAAATATGATGCATGCATTTAATAAGATTAGAAAAAAAAAAAGCTCTTATAATGGTACAAATGCCCCAGGAAATTAAAGGGCCAAATATCGCTCTGTAATAATGTCTGTTATTGATCAGAAAGTGCTCCTGAATTTTTGACTGTGCTCCTAATTTTTTTTATTAGGAGCACAAGTATTCCTAAAGGAAAATGTTACCATAGAGCCCTGGGACTATATGTCATTTTAGTCTTTTAAACTGAACTCTGCCTATTATATCAGGGCATTACCACATTACTGCTAAATTACATATGATGATTTATTAGATCCTAATGTAAAAGACCACAAACATAATTCATCTTTATGAATGCAACAAATTTTTCAATTTTCAGGAAATGTGAAGTATGAGCGATGCATTGAAAGCAAAATATTTTGGGAAGTGTTTCATTCAGTGCATAAGTGCAGATTAATTACTATTTTTTGCAAAATGCTGATATCCATTTTATGAAGATTCTACTATAAAAAACAAGGGAATTTGCATTATTATGGTAAGCTCTATTTTCCGTAAAAAAAATAAAGAAAGAAAGAAAATAAAATAAATTAAATAAATGTCAGACTTTAAAGGGGAGTTTATAATGACCAAATTTTCATTTTTGGATTTCTATTTCTTTAAGCTCAAAGATAAAGGAAAGTCAAATGACATCTAACGATGCAGCCCTGAGAAATAATTCAACACAAATCCGCACTACTTCCTCTGAAGCATTAAATAAGTAAGAACAACCATGAAATAATCAACATCCCACACTCATCTGATATCAGTGTCAGCTCTTCATATCAAATGTGCTGCTATAATTAAACTGACCGCTGAGAATCACACACACACACACACACACACACACACACACACACACACACACACACACACACACACACAGACACACAGACACACAGACACACACACACAGACACACACACACACAGACACACACACAGACACACAGACACACAGACACACACACAGACACACAGACACACAGACACACACACACACACACACACACACACACACACACACACACACACACACACACACACACACACACACACACACACACACACACACACACACACACACACACACACACACACACACACACACACACACACAGAGCACAGTATTTCCATTTTTCTTTAAAGGTGACTTCTTTCTTTAACCTTTAGTGACTCAGCTGAAAATCTCTCTAAATGCATTCTCAAAGTCTGGCTTCAAGGCCCGAGACCCGACGTGCACCCTCTCGATCTGAAATACCACATAAAATAAAGCACTAAATGACAGCAAAGACGACAGTGCATAAGGCTGTCAGAGCTCAGATGGAAATAACTCGACCTTTACCTGAAAGGCAGAGCCATGATATACATTTCGGAGGTCAGAAATCCCAGATAGAGCTCGAAGACTCACAAAAATGGAACAAACTTGAACTTTGATGAATATATCAGAAAGCAGGCGAGTAAATATGGCAGAACAGAAGGGCAAAACGTGTCTACCAGTAAAAGTGAGCACAGCTAAACATCAGATACTGCAAAACATACATACAGCAATGTAAACACAACATTTATTTATATCTATTGCTCATGATTAAACTTAGTGATTTAAACTCATTTCTAACACCGTGTCTAAACGTGACCCCCAAACATTATGGTGGCAAACAACACTAACATTTTCTTAAAGGGACAGTTCACCCAAAAGTGAATATTGTGTCATCATTTACTCACTCTCAAGTTGTCCCAAACCTGTATTCATTTCTTTGCTCTTTTATTCCTCCATATTATTATGGAAGTCAATGGTGCCCCACAACTTTTTGGTTACAAACATTCTTCAAAATATTTTCCTTTGTGTTCAGCAGAACAAGTTGTTCCAAACCATACAGGTTTGGAACAACTTGAGGGTGAGCAAATGATGACAGCATTTTAATTTTTGGGTGTACTATCCCTTTAAGAAAATATAAAAATATGGTTCGAACTACAGCACAGCTTGGATCCCAGACATTGCTGTATGTATTTGACGTGCAGAGCTTCAGGTAGATCTTCCGCTGACGCTAAACCTCTCTGACTGAGACGTTACACAAAGTCTCCTGAGGAGAAGTTTTGGATTATGGGTAATTGGGCTCAGAGGAATGAACACATCACACATCCCAACTTCCTCGAGACATAAAGCCGCCATGTAATTATCCTCAAAATTGGAGAACAGCTCATAATTAAATCTGGCACACCTTTTAATTTACCCAGGAGTTACTGCTAATGCTACGTACACTTTGTGGTCCAGCAAAGCAAAGCAAACCAAACACAGAACACTGTTCAAATCATAGTGAGCATGCAAAACATCATAAAATATCACAATTGATTTGATTAGAGCCTGGCTTTAAGAGGTCGCTAAGTGAACAAAGCAATATTCTAATAAGCATAACAATACATATGCTCACAAATACACTACCGTTCAAAGGTTTGGGGTCAGAAAGACTTTTTAATAGGAAAGTAATACCTGTATTTAGGGGACACATTAAATTATTAAAAAGTGACATATTTTCTATCTATCTATCTATCTATCTATCTATCTATCTATCTATCTATCTATCTATCTATCTATCTATCTATCTATCTATCTATCTATCTATCTATCTATCTATCTATCTATCTATCTATCTATCTATCTATCTATCTATCTATCTATCTATCTATCTATCTATCTATCTATCTATCTATCTATTATAAAACCATACAGACCTCAAATGATTGTGTAGACTGAATGAAATAGTCAAATTGTAGGCAGCTAACTAGATTATATAACACAGCTTGAATGAGTAAAATCAGTCTGCACAATTATTAATCAGGAGACACCAGGAAATAAAAATAAGCTTAAGAAAGCTAATGATTACTGTTATGTATGACCTTCAGGATAATATGGAGCATATTATTCTCAAGCCCTTGTATGTGGTCATTAAGGGTGCTTTATAGAAAAAAAATGTGAAAAAAAAAGAAAAAGAAAAAAAGAAATGCTATTTGACAATGAACCTAACACAGCCCAAGTTGTTGAACTGGGGGAAAAAAGCTTTACAATTAATTTTATATTGTTCTTTAATGCATATGACATTTGTTACTCATGTAAAAGAGAAACAAAAGATCGTGTTCTCTTCTGGTTAGGAAAATGAGAAAAGTACTCAAGCACGTAATTGTGCGATTGGAGTGAAGGGGAGTAACCACAGCCGTTTGGAACAGTTTTCCCATAATGAAAAAAAAAAAAAAAAAAAAAAAAAAAAAAGAGAATAAGGGCAAATAAAATTACAAAATGAGAACAAAATGTCTGCTTTTTAAACTCACAAGAGTATTACAGGCTGACTAATATCAACATGACCATTAATATTCCCTGCATAATCATCACTGCTAAATATTTTCTGTGATTGATTTGATGGCAATGGATAAATGCAGTAGATACGACCATCTCTGTGATTTCTAAGCACCTAAATCAGAAGAAATTGGAAATGGGAAAGAAATGGCACATATATTTGGTACATTTTTATGAACACACATACTGAGAATGAATCCTGTATAAATAATGAGCCATATTTATACAGGATTCATTCTCAGTATGTGAGTTCATAAAAATTTACCAGATATATGTGCCATTTCTTTCCCATTTCCAATTTCTTCTGATTTAGATTAAGACTAAGAACTGACTAAGAAAATTAACAGAATTCAAGCAGCATTTCCAAAGATCTCTACAGCACTACTAAAGGTGGAACAACAATCAATTGGTGGACAGAAAGAAGGATAAGTGATGTTCTACCTCAGATGCTGCAATGCAGAGAGAGACTGAGGGCTGCTGTATTATTCTACTCCGAGTGTGGAACTGATCTGTCCAGATGTTGGCTTACAATTGCTGGCATATGACAGTCCACATGCACTAACGTCCACAGATCCACAGGCTCCATTACAAAAATCTACTGAGCTGCACTGATGTCTACTGCCTACATAAGCAGCAAGCTAACAGACTTAGAACTGACTTTATCATATAAATAGCAATTGATTTCAATAGAGTTTGAAGATAGTATATCGCATAAAAAAAAAAAAAAAAATCCTGGATGGAAACTCCAAGATGCGCATAAAAATGCACAAGCTAATTTGAGTCAGATAAATGTTTTATCTGATAAGAAAACATGTGCATAAACTACAACGGAAACAAATCCCTCGATGCACATAAAAAAAAAAAAAAAAAAAAAAAAAAATGATGACTGCACGATGGGATGGTTTAACTGGACTAACCAGTGGACCGATCTTTATGCACAGCATCTGAAAAGCTGTTTTTGGTTGTTCTGAAATGCCTGAGCAAAGCTTGTCGTCAAAGTGGTTCGTATAATTACACAACTGTGTTCTTAAAAAGCAGGCATCTGCCTCCGAAAGCAAGATAACACGTTTATTGCATTTCATCTGTGCACTCTTGCAAGTAATTTATTATTAGGGTTGTCAATACCAACTTCGGTACTGAAATTTTAAAAATATGATAACACCAGCATTCCCCCCTAGCATTTTGAGAGCTGTTGGGCGGATTCTTAGGGTGTGTTCACACTTGTAGTTCGGATCGTTTGGTCCGGAACAAAAGGAAAAAAAACAAACAAACAAACAAACATTTAGTCCTGGTCCGATTAGCGTTCAGATTTGCAATTTCATCACCGAACCAAAAGATAACGAACCTAAAGGCATAGGGATATGTTCACAACCTGGTTGGATTTTATGACGTTTTTCCGATTTTGAGACAGAACTTACTAAACATCCAAAACAATGCTGTGTCCTGAGATAAATGTGCTTGTTTTGTGTGCATAGCCTACACATGATGGTATTTTGGCCAGCTGGGAACTCATGAATCAGTGGTGGGAATCCCTTCGTCTGCTGCGTGTCTGATGCCTGTGATGGGCAAACTCACGACTATGACAAGAAAAACCGATATGCATGAGGATTCTGTCCTTTTTAGGGTCTCATCTTCCTGTTTTTGGTTCGTTTACATGTCTTTGGTCCATGCTGCATTCATATATCATTCAAACCGCACCAGAGTTCATTTGGAAGCAGACCCATACCCATCTTTTCTCTGCCTGCTCGTTGCTGCGCACCAGAGTTCGGATGGCAGCATTCACACATGTTCAAATGAACCACACTAACAGAGCAATCGCACCAGGGTTTGTTTTAATCGAACCAAACATGACAAGTGTGAACATACCCTTAAAGGTGCTAAAGAGGATGTTTTGTTTTATACATTTTTGCAATATTACTTGAAACTGTCTTTATTAACCGATGAAAGACTATTTATTAAGTGCACTGAAAGTAATAATATTAATATACATCATCTGTGCACTAGGTAGGGCCTTAAAAACATCAGCCAATCGTTTACGTGATCATTGTGAGAGACGAGTGCGGCTGCGCTCTCCAGTAACTTTCCACACTCCACAGGCGCTGCATGCAATGTTTTTGTCCGGAGACAGGAGTAACAACTGCAGATTATGAGTCACCTGCGGTGAATCCGACATAATGAATCCAGTAACACGACACAGCGAATGCCGGTGGTAAACACTCGTGTTCCAATACTCGTGCAGGAGTTTTGGGAGGCGTTCCTTTGAAATGAGCTGTGAAGGAGGGGGGTTGTTCTTACGCATGCGCTCATTTCAAAAAGTCTTTGGATTCTCAGTCGACGAAAAAATCCTCTCTATCACCTTTAAACACCTCTGATACACATGGGAACATTTGAAAGCAGGCGTCTTTCAGCGGATCCCTAATATATCCACTGATAGACGCCTGCTTTCAAACGCTCCCGTGTGTATCTGTGCAAGCGCTCAGTGAAGAGTGTCAAAGATGTCTAACAGGTTTTTGAAGCGTTGATCATTGTAGCCAATCACAGACCATTTTTTTGAGCGTGTGAACACAATGACCAATAAGAGATGTTTAAGAATCTGTTCAACAGTGCTCAAAATGCTAGGGGGAAATGCTGGTAGTGTCACATTTTTAAAATTTCAGTACCAATGAAAATTATTACATACTGTGGCTTCTCCTACTTTTCCTAGACTGATTTTGCATCAGTTAGTCAGGAAGTGATGATTTTGTTCTCTTCGACTCACTGGATAGAAACGCTGCTTTATTGGCAAATGTTTTATGCAATATTGCAATTTTGCACATAAGTTAAATCCACATATTTTGATGGACTCTTAAATAGACTTTAAGAGTGTGTTCTTTCATCTAAGAACAAATTGAAAGAGTGCAGCCGAATGCATCAGAAAGCATGAACGCATCACAGCAAGACGCAATGCAACAGTCAAAGATGTCTATCCATTATATGTGTACAAAATCCAGCACACATCTCCTCCATCAGTCTTACAGTTGGACTGTTTAAGTCACAAGACTGAGGCGATAACTTTATCGGTCAATTGGCGAGTAACTTGCAAGTTTTATATACTCACCAAATGCAACTCCGGTTCTCATTTATCACTTTGGAAGTGTTCATTTCAGAATAATGATGCTCAAAGCCACAGAGATGATGGAGGTGTTTTAGGGAGGGCTGGGAGAAAAGATTAACAATCACACAGAGGAGGAACATTGAGATTACGGCTGATAACCATCAGAGGCTTGGAAACAAAACACGACTTGCAGAGATTAGAGGGGCTTTTTGATACCTCAGATGTTTTGATACTCGCTGTGATGCCAAATAAGTCAGACTGAAAAGAATCTGAGAGGCCTGAAGGGTTAATTTGATCCACAGCTGGAGATGTCAAAGGTGTGGGGTGGTTTGGAGGTGTTTGGCCCGGCTGATGGAGAACCACTTCACACTGCCAAAGCTCTTTGGCTCATAATAAGATTGGCATCTAAGCTATTACACCTCAGAGCCTTGCAGTCACTACAAGTGAATAACTTCAGCACACAAATAGCACAACAACATACAAGCAACACTAAATCAAGCATGACAAACTTTAAGTCCCGAAACACACTCTTTGCGTGTATGTGAATGCAGGCGCTTCTAGCTACGCAGGCTCGATTTCATGCATCGCTGCATTTAGAAATGCATCTGCGCGGTATGTTTGTGCACACTGTGTGATTCATTTTTTATGTGAAACCATGGCTCTCAAACCTCAAAACAGTCACAGAAGTTCACAGAGCAAAGCCGTTAGGAGTGAAAATGTAATTCAGTAAAGTAATTCAGTATTTGTTTCTTTAGGAGTTGAGCAAGGGCCTTCACAGCTCATTCAGAGAGGAAAACAGTGACATTGACACGATGACAAGGGTCATGCTAGCAAGGCCAGTCTTAGTCATGTGCTCATACGCATTAATGAGATTGTAAGAAACTGATGATTAGGGTCAGGGGGTCAAAGACACACTCCTCTTCTGTTCTTTCATCTAGTCACTCCCTCCCATCAGTCTAAACTCTTCTCATTTCAGTGTTAGTTGTGCTGTGTGCTCGTTACGATTCTCACTGCCAATTACTAAAAATTAAACTGCGGGAGGGAGGATGAAAATATAGTCGTCAATATTTTTCACAAGGGGGGCATTGGAATCATCTTTACCAAAAAAGATGAAAAGAAACAAAAAGCGTAAAAGATCCCTCATGTGGCTTGTGATTCGGGTTGGTCAATCTGAATAGAGGGAAAATAAATAAATGCAAATAAAAATAAATAAATAAACTGAAACCATTAAAAGTTAATACATATATAATACATACAATACAATGGCATCAGCAATGGTCCAAAAAAAAGTAAATAAAAATTAAAAAAATAAAATAGAAATAAAGGTAATAAATACATAATACAATAAAATGGCAGCAGCAATGATCGATCTGAATGGTAAAATAAAAATATAAAATAAAACAATATACAATTAAATATAAAATATATTTATATTGAATTATTATATTATTATAATAAATTAATCAAATAAAATTTGAAGGGATGAAGGGTGTAACGTTAGGGGTCAACGCACTTCTGCGTCATCTTAATGAGACAATCAAGGAGGCACCTTCATCTTTTTCCCCTTGGTTTACTCTTTATATTAATATGCATTCATTTACTGTAGTAACATTATAAGCTACTGCTGGTCTTTTACTTTAAATATGATGTATATTGTGTCTATGTATTTGAAAAATTTGAATGGGTTCAGTGCTTCCCACAGCTTTGAAATATACTTGCGGTGGTAGCTGGGCGAAAAATCCTCCTATTACCCACGGCACAAAAATGGTCTACTACATGTGACAAACAAATAATGTGTGATTTTTAACAGTATTTTTATTTAATTGAAATTAATTTTAATTACATAGCATATTACATTTAATTACATACTAATATTATGCATTATTTTGCAGTGTAAATTATGCAAAATTACAGCATTGAAATGGTTCTCCTTGCTGTCATACAGTGTCTCTCTCAGTGAATGGGACACAGATTGTACTAGTAAAATGTATAAAATGAATAATTGTGTGTCAAATAATGTTCTTAGTCTTTTCTTCCTGTGGGGGAGACTACAATAATTTACTATGAATTAAATGCAAATCAAATTAAATACAATTTATTGTGTAACCAAAATACCAATAATGCCCAAAAGAAAAAGAAAAAAACTTGGCGTGTGACTTTTAATTATAAACAAGTCTGAAATACACAGGTACTCTTATTTTGAAATGTCTGTTCTATTGCAGGCTGATCCTTCAGATTCTTACAATAGTCTAAAACATTTTATATAAAGGCCATAAAGTAGACTTTGTAATAATTCATCAACTTGAGTTCATTAGCAATCGCTTGGCATAAATCTGCGCTTTTCATTGATTGAGAACCACTTTGAAGCAGACTGAAGCGCTGTTGCGCGAGCTTGTAGAACACGCAACAGCGCCCCCTTGTGACTTTGCAAAATGCAGCGCCTGTGGGAAAAAACAGTTCTGACGCACACATAACGATAGGGATGGGAATCGGAGGGTACCTCACGATACGATATGATCACGGTAAATGGCTCACGATAACGATAATATCGCGAGTCAGCGATTCTGCGATAATCGATATATCGCTAGACAATCCTATAATGATACATCGCGATATTGGTCTTAATATGAAAACAAAATGCACGTGAAAAGGTTAGTGCAGGTTAACGGATAAATCTGATCTTATATGTACATTTAATAGAGTTCACATCACCAAAAGCAAGAAATATGAGGTGCATTTTATTGACCATCAGTTAATTTCAAAATCAAAGACTGCAATAGGAGAGAGCGGCAACAGCACTGGTATAAGGTCTTATTACTTTTAATGAAGATAATTGTGTGTTATGCGTCTGCGACTTACTTTCACTTTCATATGCAGCAGTTTGCGCGTCAGCTTGCTGAAGAGATCTGCGGCGATGTGTGATGCAGTAGCGTTGTCTAATCTGACTCTCACATGTTTCAGTTTTAGTATTTTTGGGAGAAGTAAAATTTACATATGTAGTTTCAACAACCAGATGCATTTAGACTGAGCATAGACAGTTTTGACTGGAATGCGTCCCAGACCATCTCCTGAAATGGTTTGAGCGATCGGATTTAAATCAGTCTCAAATGCGTTTTTAGGCATTTAGGCATTTAGACCTGGTCTTTTCACGATCAGATAGCTATCCGATCAGAGAAAATGCATGAAGTCACCAGGTGCAAACAGACCCTTTGACGTTCTTCAAGCGCTTAGATATACACGGGAGCGTTCGAAAGCAGGCGTCTATCAGAGGATCCCTAATATATGCTTTCAATGCTCCCGTGTAAGCGCTCGGTGAAGAACGTCAAAGATGTCTACGACTGTTACATCAATGGTATAAAAGTGTGTCAAGACTTTGAACTTAAACGTGGCTGGGGCATCTGTTTTACTCACACTGCTGTCCGCCATCCTGTTAATAACCTCTTTTTCTTAGGCTAGTTAACTTAAGTTCACGTTTCCCTCATTCATGTGTCGAGCGCCGCCTTGAAGTAGGACGTTTTGAGCAAAGAAATATATATATAGCGCTTTATTTTTTTTAATTAAAATATCTTTATTTGGCGCAGCGATACGATTCTCGTATCGCACAGAAGGATGACGATATATCGCCATATCAATATTTTGTCCCACCCCTACATAACGAGCAGGTACGAAACGACTAGTTTATCGATCGTGGATGGTTTCATTATCTTGTGCGGATATAAAAGTAAAAGAGGATAAAAATAATAATATACTTGGGCGGCCGTTATTATACATGGGCGGCCCGCCCAAGTAAAGTCTATGTGCGGGAAGTACTGAGGCTGATAAAGGTAGCTGTAACGTATTTTTGTTGAAGTATAATGTCGTTTTGACCATAATAATGTACCAAATCGGTAGTATAGAAAAATACCATACACACATTGGTAAAAATCGAACTCCGAGCCTCCTGCATCCATTCTATGACAACAAACAACTTCCCTGTGCAAAGAATCATGGGGGCCCAAAGTGTCCATCAGCTGAACCCTTTGAAATCCTTCATTCCGAAGGGCCCTTTGAAGTGGCCAGTTTTGAGCACTTTGGTTTGGAACTATCCCTTCAATATGCCGGCCGTGATTGTTTTCACTTTGAAGTGTCCTTCGGAGGGCGATATATCCAGTTTGGAACACCCCGACTGATGTCTATTTACAACATGTTTTTGAAGTGTTGATCACTGTAGCCAATTACAGACATATCTGATAATCTCATGAACACAATTGCCAATCAGAGGTGTTTGTGAATCCGCTCAACAGCGCTCAAAGCGTCACATTTTTAAAATTTCAATACTGACCTGGTATCAAGGTCGATACTTTTGACAACACTAGTCCACAACAACAGCTGAAAACTTTTGTGACATTAACACAAGGATTCCTGACTAGACAAGACACATCTGTTGCAATAAAACAATTGTTTTATGACATAAAAACCCTTTTTGGAGTTTCAAACCTGTGACAAAATTCTTTAGTGATTTTACAATGGGGACACTTCAAGGAACATCTCATTCACAAAACACGTCAAACCACATGATTCACCTATTCAAACAGGTCAACCCTGAATCATGAACAGAACAGCACATCTTGAGGGTCCTTTTGCACTCTTTGTTTCTTTTGAGCTTTTTTTTTGTAAAGTTCATTCTGAATCACAAGAGGCCTACAACAACAGCAAGCAGCTAGCGAGCACAACAAATGTCATCATGTGCAAATGGAGTCACACTGGCTGAATCGAGAGCAGCTCTCAGACTGAGAATGGTACGTTCTGAGAAAGGTCACTCACATGAAACAGCACAAAGAGACTGTGGAAACAAGAGGGAGAATCAGCTAGTATCAGAAAGACATGATGTCCTCCGGCAGCACGTGGAGGAAGCAGCCGTACGGTTTTACAAACCGATGAAATGCTGACATCACAAAAGTGAATCTCTGGAGGTAAAAACCACAAACTTTATGAGACTTTATGAGGGGCAGAGACGTGCTCTTAATAATGCATTGCTTACTTTTAAACCAAAACCATGCCCATAAAAACTGCAGTTTACAACGAAAGCACCTCAAGCTCTCCAGAGAGCTAGATTTAATCTAAGAAGTTTCTTCAAACACAAAACTATCCTTAGCTCTAATGTTTCTTTCTCTCACCAAGAGCGATGACATGCAAGGACAAATTTATGAAACAATCCCACCACTTCAGCACACTTTAGTGTGCAAAACTCTGCAGCTTTCACATAATGTATTACAAATTAAAACAAAATAAATCAATAAAAAAAAAAAATCTAATATGCTTCTTAATAAATAGATACCACACACACACACACACACACACACACACACACACACACACACACACACACACACACACACACACACACACACACACACACACACACACACACCAATACTCTTACAGCAAGGATACATATTTGATCAAAAAATTTGCTGAATATTTAGCTTGGCATAAATTACTATGAATAAATTACATTGTAAGATGCATTAAAATAGATAAGTTATTTTAAATTAACAGTATTACTGCTTTTACTCTACTTTTGATCAAATAAATGTGTTGGTGAGCATAAGGGACTTTCAAAATCTCAAAACCTCACCAATCTCAAACTTTTCAATGGTAGTATGTATACATTATGTCTGGACACATTGCTATGAATATTGTGTGAGTTTTATTGGCGTGACTGATTTGCATAATTACTATAATTAACTGGGTGCTAAAACAACACTATCAGCAGATTCAATTCATTCTTAATGAGAGACGTGCTGGAGAGATGACAGGTTTTGAAGTAAAAATATGTTTAAAACTTGTTGGATCACATTTAAGACTAATTTGGGACACTTTTCTGAAAGTTGATGTGAACACAGATCAAAAACATGTCAAAGATGGCAGCTCAAACATCAACTGATTTTAAAATTAATTCAAAGTCTGCAAAGTTAGTCCAGATGGGAAGCGAGAGAGCTTGTGATCTGTGAAGACAGCAACCTCTTCAGATTTTATGCAAGTCAGAATAAAATTACTATGCATAGAGGTGCTGGTATATGCAGTGTGAATGTATAAGAACCACATCCATATTTGCACTGCAAATCTGAAATCCACCGCCTAACACATTATTTATGCAACTGTTGTTGCTATGTGAAAATGGGAAACTTCTCTAACACATAAAGCTACTTTATTAACACAAGTGTTAATTCACCTGGATAAACACAAGCGTCACATGAAATCTAATCTATGATTGTCCATTAATTGAGCGCAGCTGTCTTCATTCAACATCACCTGCATTCTGCTCCACTCACACTGTGGTGAATGTGACTGAAGGTGTTAATCACATACTGGAAGAAATAGAAACACTATTCCAGGCGCGTTAGACTGATTCCCGGCAGTTCACGGTTCAGGCCTATTCATAAAGAACATATATTTACACCTCGACAAGATGCTACAACAAAACAAAGCATCCCTTGGACCCCCTCATATAGAGTGTGAACTTATTCAGTGATTTTCACAGCATTTTATTTATTTATTTATTTTTTTTTTTTGTATGTCACAATTGTTAATATCCAAGCACCCTGAACAAATCCAGTTATTACTCTAAAAAATGCTGGGTTAAAAACAACCCAAACCCAGCAATTGTGTTAAATGTTTGACCAACGTGCTGGGTAGTTTTATTGAACTCATCTATTGTTTAAAAAATACTATATGGCTGGCTTAAAATGCCCAAAATAGGTTGGAAATTAAAAATCAGACACATAATTACTGTGGAAAAAGTGAAAGTCACGACGTGTGGCCAAGTTTGGTATCCCATACTCTGAATTTGTGCTCTGCATTAACCCATTCAAGTGCACACACATACCGTGAACACACATCCAGAGCAGTCCCTGTATAATTGTATAATTGTGTGTGAAATGTAGTATAATTACTAGAGACAACAGTAATAATCAAAAGGTGAACATTCACTACATTCAAAAAACAAAAAACAAAAAAAAAAATGCTGGGTTAAAAACAACCCAAGTTGGGTTGAAAACAGACAATGCTATTATTTAAAGCAATTAGGTTGCTTTAACCCAGTGAATGGGTTGTTTTGACCCAACCTGCTGGGTAGTTTTTATTGAACTCAACTATTGTTTAAAACACTGTATTGCTTGCTTTAAATGAACCCAAATTATATTGGAAATGAACATTTATTAATAAGTTTAATGAATAATAATTAAACAAAAACATTTATTAAATTGCTTATTAATGAATGTTCACCTTTTGATTATTATGGTTGCCTCTAGTAATTATGTGTCTGATTTTTACTTTCCTGCCTATTTTGGGTTCATTTTAAGCCAGACATATAGTCATTTGTAAACAATAGTTGGGTTAAATAAAACTGCCCAGCAGGTTGGCCAAACATTTATCCCAACCACTGGGTCAAAACAACCCAATCACTGCATTTTTATGACTGTACTCAACTTGAAAATGTGAAACCATAAATTTAACACCTTATAGACAAATATTGCTCAGGGTATAACATGAAGAACAATATGCCAGTGACTAAAATATTAGTTAATTGGAATTAATTAAAATCACACTAACATTTAATTTAATGTCTGTGATTCGAGTTGCTGTGTAACATCGCTGTTGATATGAAAATGGAGAGTGAGCAGTAGGGCACATCATACAAGTGTTTATCCGCCTCCATCAATGTCGCCCACTGAGTGCGTAACAGAGAGAGACTGTACATTGTTTCTCCACTGTCTCGTGCACCTGTTGACTCCACTTTCCAGTGCACAGGATGTGATGCGCGCACCTGCGGGGTGGAGGGACTCCATCAGTGTTCCGACACGCAGCTGGCTTTTGCCAGACTCTATGAATTCCAATATCAAAGCTGACCTCTCCTCCAATCAAACCCGAATCACAGCAGCTGGCAGCAACGCAAATCCACAACAGTTTTCCTCCACAGCAGAGAGAAGCAAAGAAATACACGAGCTGTGTATTAGTCGAACAAATAAATCAAAACGTTAGAGCCGTATATTTCATCCAGCCACATGTCTACAATCTCAGCACGGATAGACAGGAAAATAACTCAGAACTTCAGAGAATATCTGTGCGATCTTACACTGAAACTTATTTCTTTGAACATCAGAGCTTCTCATCACATTCGCTCATCTGAAAAAGCACAGGCCTACTTTATTTACAACAGCAGATAGCCACGTTTTCTGAAGAGAAATGAGAGTGGTGCTTACACGTGCACAGGCCTCCGCCATGAGGATAGAGTGATGCTATAAAGTTACAGCAGTGCTCTGGGTGATTGCATGTGCATTGCTATGTTTTCGATTGTTACAAGTAATAAGAATCCACCCTCAAGTCTCTGTGGCTGTTTATACCTAGTATTAAAGGGGTCATGAACTATGTTGTTTTATTGTTTTATAATGTTTCCTGAGTGTCAGAATTTAGAAATGAAAGGCATTTTTTCCAATTTCTGCAAACTAACGAATGCTTTCATCATAATTAACAGAGTAAACGTGATGTAACTAAGAGATTTGTTGAACATATCAGGACTTTTGGCGAGAGTCATTGATAAACTCTCGCTGTTTGATTGACAGCTCCAGCGAAATTAGTGTTTTTTTAGTGTAAAGGAAGCGTTCTTTGATTGCTTTCTATATATAATTTAAAGGGATAGTTCACCCAAAAATTAAAATTTAATGTTTATCTGCTTACCCCCAGGGCATCCAAGATGTAGGTGACTTTTTTTTCGTCAGTAGAACACAAATGATGATTTTTAACTGCAGCCGCTGCCGTCTGTCAGTCAAATAATAGGAGTGAATGGGAACTTCTACTATAAGAGTAAATACAAATTGCTTAGACAAATCCAAATTAAACCCTGCGGCTCGTGATGACACATTGATGTCCTAAGACACAAAATGATCGGTTTGTGCGAGAAATAGAACAGTATTTATATAATTTTTTACCTCTAATACACTACTATGTCCAACTGCGTTCAGCATTCACTTATTGAGGTCTGATCGCGCTCTGACAACGGCAGTGATTTCTAGTACTCATTGAAGTATAAGCGCAAGACATCACTTCTGCTGTCAGAGTAATGTGTCGTCACGAGCCGCAGGGTTTAATTTGGACTTGTCTATGCAAGTTTTATTTACTCTTATAGCAGAAGTTCCCATTCACTGGCAGCGGTTGCAGTTAAAAATCATCATTTGTGTTCTACTGAAGCAACAAAGTCACCTACATCTTGGATGCCCTGGGGGTAAGGCGATAAACATCACATTTTCATTTTTGGGTGAACTATCCCTTTAATCACAGTTTAAATAACAGATTATTTTCATCCTACTAAGAAAACCAATGTGAAGTTGACCGTTTAGTCACTGGTTTGATTTACTGACACATAGACAAAGAACATCTGACTGTACGTGAATCATTAATATCAGATCAGGCGTTAGAATGAACAAAGTTACTTACATGTTGTTGCATTACTGTCGAGTCCATATCGTAAAAGTCTGTTTGCAAAGCCAGCGCTGAAATGCGATTGATTTACCAAAGAATCCACAGTGAAATGTACCGAATACAGATAAATAAAGCTCAACTGAGACATTCAAATTGTTGAAAATAACCATATACCTAGCATTAGAATCCTTTGAAAGGTGATGTTATTCTTACTCCTGTAATCGCTCTTCTCTCCTTGTCATCTCACTAAGTGGGTGCCAGTGGGCGGGGCTAACATTACAATGATGAAGTAGGCGTTGATTTCTTCTGCAGAAGTGCCTATTTATTCTTCTTTCATAAATAGGCACATTCCACAATGAGTTGTTATCTGGGCTTGGTTACAATAAAAGCTGTTTTTGGACTAACAAGAAAGTTAATTTCTGAAACTTCTGAAACGGGATATTCTTATAGTATGATGACTTCTTACATGTCAAAAGCTCAAGGAAAATGTGATTTATCAGCTCATGACCCCTTTAAGATGCATTTTGGTTGATCGGATCACAAGTGGACGACGCTAAATACAGGTGTAAATGTCTAAAACGTTTTCAGTTTGCCCACTTTCAACCACTTCCAGAGGTACTCGAAAACTCATTTGACCGGATTGCTTTCATAGTGTAGACGCTCATGTGGTCAAATGTGTTCGAACAGCCACCTCTCCGCCTACTGACTTAACGCGTAAACATTATGGGAAGCTCTCTAAAACCAGATGGGATTTAAAGGTGCCATTGAACGTTTTTTTACAAAATGTAATATAAGTCTAAGGTGTCCCCTGAATGTTTCTGAAGTTTCAGCTCAAAATACCCCTTTTTTTTTTTTCTTTTTTTTTTTAACTGCCTATTTTGGGGCATAATTAGAAATGCGCCGATTCAGGCTGCGGCCCCTTTAATTGCTCACGCTCTCCGCCCCCTCCTGAGCTCTCGACTCTATCATTACATTTACAAAGTTCACACAGCTAAAATAACCCTCAAAATGGATCTTTACAAAGTGTTCGTCATGCATACTGCATGCATACATCTGATTATGTAAGTATAAATTAAGTAAGTAAGTTTTTATTCATTACTGAATGAGTTTGATAGTGCTCTGTGGCTGAGATTCACCTGTTTTCCGGAGGTCTTTTAAACAAATGAGATTTAAATAAGAAGGAGCAAACATGGAGTTTGAAACTCACTGTATGTCATTTCCATGTACTGAACTCTTGTTATTTAACTATGCCAAGGTAAATTCAATTTTTAATTCTAGGGCACCTTTAAACTTTGTCAGCTGGACGCCCAAGTTTGGTTTAAAGTTGAAAAACGTACCAAGCACAATGTTCTTCACCATTCCTGATTTCTAACACAGACTCACAGCATTCAGCCGGTCTTGCAGCTGTCAGAGCAGAAACGAAAGATGATGCTCTCCGTATGTTTTCCGTCATCTCCATGTGCATTCATATGTGAACTGCACAAATGTATTTTTTGTCCATTAGATGAAAAGATATTAAAAAACCCATACATTTACCCACCCGCAGACCCTCCCCTCAAAGAAATCAGGACAGAACTGGTTGAAAGTGGACAAAAGAGACCGATTAAAACACCAGGTGTAAACGGGTATGTGTCTCCCTCATCTACATGTGATCCGATCGACCAAAACACATCTTAATACCAGATGTAAACAGGGCCTGTGGTATTCTAGACTCCAAGATATGGCTTGGGTCCCTCCAACAATGCAAGTCTGTGGGATTTTTTCACCTGTTTTATTATCCACAATGAAAAAAAAAAAAAAAAAAAAAAAAAAAAGTAAGTCTGATTACTTAGTAAAGTAACAGCACACCTCTCCTCACTGTTTTGTGGCATCATGCTAAGTGTGCAAGTGTAAGCTAAACACCACAAATAGATAGTATAAGAATAAGTGTGAGCACTTTAAGAACTCCTGCTTGCCTCAGCAAAAAAACACTAATTATACTGACAAACAAAAAGGTTCATTCAGATCAGGGATGCTCAGAAAACTCTCCAAGACTGCGACAGGAAACTCAGGTGTGACTTCCTGCTGGCTGTGAAAGCGCACTAAACCTTCATCTTCACAGTCACGCTGGACGCGGTTTGGCAGAGGAGTTAAGAAAAGAGGCATGAATAAAACAATACACAACAAGAGAGAGAGAGACACGCACCAAGATTCATAATTCATATCTTTCATTTCAGCAGCCGCCACACTTCTGATAGAGCGAGAACAGAAGGTGCACACGCAGGTGCACACAGAAACGCTACATGCCTGACACACACACTAACTGATGTTGCACTGATGGGAAAAAATATTCGCAAACACATTCTTGGCCATTTCTGACTGCTGTTTCTAAGCAACAGAGGCATGTGTTGAAGGGAGAGAGAGTTAATGTAAGCAATGCTCCCTCTAAGCTGCACACGTACACGACTGCACATTTCTGATGTTGCTCCAGCGCAAAATTGAAAAAAAGAACATTTGCACAGAAGGCTGACTCAAAACTATGTGGGGGGGTGGAGGGAGAACGAGATTTACTGAATCAGAGCTAAATGAATGAACTGCATTTCAACTAGTTCATTTAAGTCAACATGAAACCTCACTGGAAACCAGAAGTAAATTTTAAGTAAGTCAGTCAGTTTCATTTATAGAGCAGATTTAAATTCAGCTTACTGAAGTGCTGTACAAAAACAATCATAAAATACAATAAAATATAAAATGAAATAAAATAAAATTAACAAAGAAAACAATTACTAACCCATAATTTAATAATCGGGAAATGCTAAGGAATAAAGATAGGTCTTAAGTCTAGGCTGTGTGATCTGTACTATTACTTTACACTGCAAATTCTATATATAGAAAGTCCTAAAACAGGGCAGACAAGAAGTTTCCGAATGCATAAAACACCACTATCAATAACTATCCTGACACAGTTAGCTGAAATTTTTGCAATTTATATATACAATTTACAGTGCAAAGCAATGGTACAGATCACGCAGTCTGGATAGTGCTCTGATGATTAAAGGGTCTGACCAATAGAAAGAGGCTGTAGTGAAGAAGAAAATCATCACAGGAAACACTGGTTAACAAACAGCATGGAGCAAGTCTACTTACTTATTTTGCATCATGTTCATTATGACCCAGTCAGCAGGATAGACATTCTTTCCAATGAGATCCTTAAACATGATGAATGTCTCCATGAGGAAATCCTAAAGGAGAGTTGCAGTGTTGTGGATGAACCGGACATGACAAAAACATGCAGAAGTATGCAAATATATTTATTGATTAATTTAAAATTATTTATACATTAATACTATTTATATATAGATATATTTATAAAGTTTTACTTAGTTTAATATATTTATTATAATAAATATATTACACATTTTGTATACATATTAGTGGTACCATGGATTAACGGCACTCTAATGTCTGTCTGGGAAATGTCTCTATGTGGGTGTAAAGAGTTCCTCAAAGTTTTTGTTGGCATAGAACTCACCACCACGTCTGTGCGCATCTTCCCAAAGGTGCTGATGAGGTGGGCGTAGTGATAGTCGTCCATCTGCCGCAGAGTGGCGGTCATACAGGCTACAAAACTGCCCTGCGAGGAGACAGACATACAGCTGATCAGTGACAGTAAAACACCTAGAGCACCTGTCAGTCAAACACTGACAATTCATGTCAGGACCAAAGAACTGCTGTTAAAGTGTCATAAACCCTTCAAAAAGAACCAAACTGCCAGGGACTTCACAGAGAAACACAACATCATGAAACAGTGCAATAATTCCAGAAAGGATCTCTCATTAACACCGTTTCTGACAGAAAGTAATGTGGTGAACAGTGAGTGTTTGACATCAATATTTCTCCAATCTGATTACAGTAGTGAGAAACACACAGTGGGAATCTAATGATTCTTCCACTTTCCCACAAATGGGAATTGGGACCAATATAACATGCAATTAACCAGAAACCAATTGCTAAGAAATGAAGCAGAGGAGAAAAACTCATTTAAAATTCAAAACACAACAAAAAGGCAGTCAAACACCTCTAAACAAGCAGTGGGAATCAAACCTGCACAGCTTTTTAGAAAATGTCACAATACCTGCTGAGGAAATTAACTTGGTATTCAAATGTCATTTACGTAACATCAAGAGACAGTTAAAAACTTCATAACCTACACATAAATACATAACCTCTTACACAATAAAACCTGAAAATAAACTATAAGCAAACAAAGGCACGGGTTCATTAAATAATGTATCCATTATAGTTGAGGACATTGACGTTGTTAAGAGTATCTCACAAAGCATCATTGCAATATTTCAAGCCAAAATGTAATTAAAAAATAATTGCAAGACGATGGTTTTAGGACAGGATGATTTTCAAAACACCTTAATGGTTTAAAAATAGGCTCTGGTTTCCTTATGCAATAACCATTTCTTCTCTCTCTCTTGATCTTCTTTTTCAAAAATAGTTGAACTGAAAGGGTCAGTGAGAGGGTAGAAAATTGGAAATTAAGGTTTTGATGGAAAGAAAAAAAATGATTAACGTTATGAGTACATTCAAGAGGGGAAAATAATAATTATATATGTAAACGTGTAGCAGTCCTATTAGTTTGCAGCCATCTAAGAGAAGGAAGGACGTTTCCAAAAGAGTCCACATGAACAAACACTTAACAGCAACCAGCCTCATATGAAGCCTTTGCACTTTGAAAGTGTGACCGGGGCTATTCTGCGTTTCCTCAGCTTGATTTTCATTTGCGAGTCTTTCCTGCAGCGGTAATTAGGTCTGGCCTACATAACTCAGCAGAAACACAGCGCATG
Source organism: Chanodichthys erythropterus (assembly GCF_024489055.1). Lineage (NCBI taxonomy): Eukaryota > Metazoa > Chordata > Actinopteri > Cypriniformes > Xenocyprididae > Chanodichthys > Chanodichthys erythropterus. The sequence continues at coordinate 3,627,937 of NC_090239.1, read as the reverse complement.
TTCATCACAAGATTCCCCTCTTTTTCTCTCTCTCCATCTCACCTTATGGAGGAAATACTGTTGTTCTGCAGAATGTAAGAGGTAAAACTGGGGTCTTCTGTAAAATATGGATGCTTAACATATTTACATAATAGTAGGAAATACATTACAAAGTTGCACCATTTCAGAGGCTGGACTGCACTAAGTTTATTTTCCACGCTGTGTAAAGACAGTAAACACAGTTAGCCTGGAGGGAGAGATTAGGGCCTCGTCGTTCTGCTAATGTGGTTCGATAGCTAATATTTATGTTTACTGAACATCCTATCTGAGCCTTTGTGTTTGAACAGGACTCATAATGACCGGCATCACACACGACACAATATCAATGTCAAGATGCTCCACCATATCATTTACTCACCTAACTATTAACTTATACTTGGAAAATACATACTTTCATGCACTTAAAACCTTAAGTGTGTCCCAGACTCACATTAAAGATAAATATAATAATTATACTTATGAAACACATTACAAAAAGAGATCTGACACCTTACACTGATACACAGACTAAAAGGTAAGAGGAGATAAAACAGGAGATGAAGGACAACCGACAAAGGTTAGTCCTCATTACATTAATATTTAAAGAATAAATGAGTATGACATGAGCGATATGGTTGATGGACGATTGTGAGTCATGAATGGAAGCGCTGGCAGAAGAAGCCTCAGTAACTCAGAGCCAGAACCACGCAGCCAAAACTGAATTAAAGTACGAGTGTCTGAACCAGCAGCCATTCACGTCTGCAATCACTGACACGCGGATATCCGTGTGTCCTGCTGTGAGATGAGGAGTGAGGAATAATAACTCTCACTCACTCCCTTCAGCATTTGTAAGCATGCCATTATTCCCGATGAAAGATCCTGGTACTTTACTAGAATATAACAGCTTCCTGCTGTGCAATACACATGGAGGAATTACACATGATTACGTTTCTCTGCAGTGGAGTCCTTCAGTCACCTGATTGCACTTTAGTCAAGATCTGACACAAGACAAAACCTCTACATTAGATAGAACCTGTCCAATCTCTCTCTCTCACTCACTCACTCACTCACTCACTCACTCACTCACTCACTCACTCACTCACTCACTCACTCACTCACTCACTCACTCACTCACTCACGGACGGACGGACGGACAGATGGATGGACAAATGCACAGATAGACAAGAATAAATGGATGATGAACGGATGAATAGATAGATGGATAATAGATGGATGATGGATGATGGATGGACAGACAGATGTATAGATGGACAGATGCTTGGGCAGATGGACGAATGGATGGACAGACAGAAGGATGGATGGATGGATGGATGGATGGATGGATGGATGGACAGACAGACGGACAGATGGATGATGGATGGACAGATGGATGGACAGACAGACAGAGAGAGTGATAGATGATGGATGGATAAATGAATGGGTGAGATGAAGGAATGGAGAGAAGGAAGGTGATAAAATAGATAGATGAAAGGAAGGTAAGAAAAAAATGGAATGAGTGAAAAATTATGAAAGAAAAAATGAATGGATGGATGGAAAATAAACAGATGAATCAAAGGATGGAAAAATAATTGAAAAGAATGGATGGACAGACAGACATATAGAAGAATGATGATGGACAGATGGGTGAATGGATGGATGGATGGATGGATGGACAGACGGACAAACAGACGATGGATGGATGATACACAGATGGATGAACGAAGGGACATATAGACTGATGGATGGACAGATGCACGGATAGAAAAGAATAAATGGATGATGGATGGATTAATAGATAGATGGATGATGGATGGACAGAAAGAAGGATGGATGGACAGATGTATAGAAGAATGATGGGTGAATGGGCGAATGGATGGATAGATGGATGGATGGACAGACAGACAGAGAGAGGGATAGATGATGGATAGATAAATGGATGGATGAGATGAAGAAATGGAGAAGGAAGGAGATAAAATAGATAGATGAAATGAAGGTAAAAAAAATGGAATGAATGAAAAAATATGAAATAAAAAATGAATGGATGGATGGATGGAAAATAAACAGATGAATCAAAGGATGGAAAAATAATTGAAAAGAATGGAAGATAATGATGGATGAATGGAATAAATAAATGAATTAAAGAAAAAATAAAGGAATGGAAGAAAATAATGATGAATAGAACAACAATTAGACAGATGGATGGGTGGAAAATTGAAAGTATTCAGAACTGCATCTCCCAGACTGACATTAACATAATGAATTAATGGTGATATGATGGAAAAGGCTTTTAATCATGTGTTAAAGTTTAGATGACAGGCCTCCTCCCTCCATCTCTCTCTCTCCGAGCGGACGGGAATCCTGCAGCCGCTGCCGAAGGGGCGATTCACTCACATCTCAGCAGACAGAGACAAAGGCAGCATCCTCTAAGGTTCATCTCTCCCTTCATCTGTGTTGTGCTCCTCAGCCCGTTACCATGGAAACTGTTTTCTTAAGGAGGTCGATCAAATAAAAGTCAGAGAGAAAGAATGAGATCTTGCTTGAGAGTTTCCCCAACTTCAGCTCCAGAGATTCCTCAAGGTCAGTCTGTTCCAGACGGCAACGGCTGCGGTTCACTCTGCTTAACACGAGGAGCCAATCAACCACACATCATAACAGCAAAAAAAAAAAAAAAAAAAAGTATATGGGAGTGGCCAACACCTTTGAAAGCCATTCAGAAAACTAGCCAATTTTAACATAAATCAATTACACCACCTTTAACCAAAACAGAAAATATAGCTGCAAGCAAATCTGTAAACAACAAATGAGAATTGTACACCTGCAGAACAAAACTGCCATTGTATAGCATCATTCACAGACACAATCTGGCAACTTCGCTGTGAATGTCAATTAATGCTGCAGCTTTTATGGTCAGAAATCCCAAGGCTGACGTTGAATGGAATTCATCATTATCCCAAAAAGCTCTATAATGTATGCACACTTCAAAAAGTCAAAGTATGCCATCTGGGTAGTTTTAGAATACTATTTTCAAGATGCAGTACAAAAAAAAGCAGAAAAAAAGCAGAAAAAAAAAAAAAAAAAAAAAAAAAAAGGAATGGACGTGAAAAAATAAAATGTGCGCCCGGCTGAACATCTTTCACATCTAATGGTTTAGTATTCTTGCTTCAGGTCGAGACAGTTTTATTACAGCGCTGGAGCATGTTCATTTACAGCTAAATCACACTAATTAAATAATGGCTCTGTCAGTTACAAATGGAGCCGCTAAGACAGAATCCCTGTCCGCTTAACGGAAGACAGGCCGCTCCTGAAGAGACACCAGCAGGAGCCTGGAAACATCTGGAGCAGCAGCATCTGTGTGACACGCGAACGTCTGACGCGGCAGGAAAAGCCCCTTACAGGAGAAGTGCACACGAGGCAGCTCTGCAAGAACTAGAGAGACTGCATACAAGACTAAGCTGCAAAAAGGATTCGTTCAGAAATCATATGGTTATTGATGTCATAAATATGAGCACATTCACACATTTGCACTGCTGAGGGATCCATTACAGATGAATGTTTTGCTAAAAATCAATATGAAACAAATATAACAAATTAGAAAAAAGGACAGAAAATGGTCGTGAAAAATGAAATAACGCCTGTTTTGGTGCAAGAAATCATTACTATTACTATTATTGGACTTCAGGGAAAAAATAAAATGTTAATGTAGAAAATGGGCCACTGAATTTGTAATGGATGTCTGGTGTTTATACATCAGCATCTGCAGTCTGTTTCTACCAAACAAAACCCCTGGTTTACATTTGTTTTCAAAGGTGCATGATCAATAATCCAGATGGAACATAAATATCTACAGATACTTCAGACTAACCCATTTGCCAAATGAGATGTGTGGAAATGTGGAAAAGTTTTTTGCAATATTACAGACTGTGAAGGGAGCTGTCAGAGATAGAGACCATCAAAAGCGTGACTCGACAGACACAAGGCTGACTGACTCACTGTCAATCAAGTTGCTCGCTCACTCACTCACTCACTCACTCACTCACTCACTCACTCACTCACTCACTCACTCACTCACTCACTCACTCACTCACTCACTCACTCACTCACTCACTCACTCACTCACTCACTCACTCACTCACTCACTCACTCACTCACTCCCAACATGAGGGAAAGGAATGATGTCTGGCATCAGAGCAGATCTTAGCAGCTCGTGTTTTAAGCTCCTAATTAAGCCAGCGGGGATGCGGTTTGTAAACGGCAAGAGAGCTGATGCTCGTCTGAGAAAGATTCTCACGTAACAGATTACACCACATGCACCTGCTGACGGTCATTATTATGCCGCAGGACAAAATACACTCACAGTGTTAGGTCACTATTGACTGATCTATAAAAAACTAATTTCATTAGCACATGCTTTTATCCAAAGTGACTTACAGAACACATTACTCAAGTGTACGAGGGTGATGGATCATATATCCAGTGTTTTATTGAGATACTATTATACTTTTTTAAATATTTTCAGTTTATATTTTCAGTTTTAAAGGGGACATATTGTGCAAAACTCACTTTTATAAGGCGTTTGAACACCAATGTGTGTCTGCAATGTGCGAGAAAAACCAGCCTATAATAGTAAAAATCCACTCATTCGTTTTTTATAATTCCCATAATTTAAAAGCAGTCTCTTCAAATAAGCTCATCCAGATTCCCCCCTACGATGACATCATTGTAAGGAGAAGCCCCGCCCACAGCTGGTGATGATCTGCCCTTTTAGCATAGACAGTCCTGAGTGAGAAGTCCACCATTTCTGTATCCTCACTGTAGCAGCTGGAGCTGCACAATGTCTGCGCCAAAGAGGCATTACAACAAGTGTTGTGTTTTGGGCAATGAACATAAGAGTTATGATAAGACTCCTGCCATCTGAGTCACTGAGGACATTGTGGTTAAATTTCATTTTCAATTAAATGTCCTGAATAAATTCGGCAAAGTCTTAGTCATTTGCGCTGGACTGCTTCACAAACGAGGTTCTTTTCAACACTGGATTTTCACAAAGGTTGATTCTGAAACATGTAAGGCTGAACACCACTATTTCTGACATTTTCAGTTCGTGAGATTGTCTTGTTTTGTTGTTGCCAGTATGTCGGAGGATGAGCTCTTGAAGCTCCGCCTTCTTGAAAGGGGGCCAGGATCAGCGGTCGCGTTAATTCCGGAATTTTTTTTTTTTGCAGTGATGGAAAAATCCGATGGCCATCCGTCATTTTGACAGATTACACTGAGGCTGATGTAACTTGTAACGTGATACAGATTTTGGTAAGCTACTGTCTATGGCAACATATTTTCTGATGTTCATTCATGTTTATTTCGTTCTGTAAAGTAGTAAAGAAGAAGGGATGTGATGATCGCATTTACTCATGATCCACGACAACAGTTCAAGATGAAAACTGAAAAGTGACGCAGAGTCTTTGTTCAACTTTCTTTTCATAATATAAATAAATGCATAGCCTAGGCCCATTTGCTTATCCTGTAAGATCGTGAATAAAAATGAAAATATGGATGAAAAAAAAACTATTAAACATCTTATTATCATTTAAATCTAAAAATTAAAATGACTGGTAATAATTGCTTATGACGGAATTTTTACTATCCTCTCCGAAAGTCTAACGTGACCTCTGGCCGGGACACACAAAAATGACGTGTTTTTACAAAAGAACAATATCTAGCTAATTGAATATGTTAGAGCTTTCATGACTTTCCAGGCCGGCAAAAAATTCCTGGTTTGGTTTGACTGTATGGTCAAAGCTGTCAAGCGTAGAGTATTGCACAATGAAAGCACAATCAAATTAGCCAAAATTATTTAATAAACCAACACACAATGTGGAGAACTGAGGATTCTGCAGACAAAGAAAATCTGGGGGTGTTAACATCACAACAGATACTATAGAGCTGCTATAGAGGTGTTGACAGGTACGTATGAAGCCGTGAGTGTGTATGCGTGTCAGAAGATCAAAGCCGTTTGTTCGGGAAACTGAATATAGATGGTCCTCAGTGAGTTTCACATGCTTTGATTTCAGTCATGATGGTTGGGCAAGACCTGTGGAATAAGGGCATAATCGTGTTACACAAAGGTTGAAAAAAAAAAAAAAAAACATGAAAAATGTGAAAAAAAATGTGTGTGTACATAGAGCAAAAGAACCACAAAACTGAAGAAAATAATGATAGAACTGATGCTGATTCAACAAAATCCATGCAAAGGAGAGAGTTGTCAAACCTCAAGGAGGCCATACGGTGGTGTGGCATTACAAGCGGCTAGGACAATAAAAATCAATATGTGCCGCGTCAGCAGAATGTATTTTCCTCCAAGTGTCCCTTATGAGAGCAGATTGAAAAATAAAGCAAAGAAAAATATGAATATAGAAAGAAACGCTGTGTAGATGAACCAGACTATCACTGGGCAACCCTTAAATAGATGGTTCACAGAAAAATAGCATCATTTAAATCACCCTAATGTCATTTCATACCTGTATGACCTTCTTTCTCCCATCAAACCCAAAGAATGAATATCTCCACGGGGTACAATGTTCTTCAAAATATCTTCCTTTGTGTTCAGCAGGTTTGAACGACATAAGGGTGAGGGAATGTTCTCAAGGAGATCTTGCTAAAATGTCTCAAACAAAACTCTAGCTTTGAATATATTTCATAAACTTTCTCAGAAAGTTCTTCCTCAGAAACAACTTTCCCAGTAGACTGATAAAACCTTTGTTTTGCTGTAAGTCTATCTGAAATAACCAAAATAATGTGGTGACGTGATCTGAAACTATAATGTGATAAAGACTTGGAACTACTTCATAATCATTTAGTTACAGAAACAGTCGCATTAGAATGTCTATCAGCCAACCAGAATCAAGTATTCAACATAACCATGGTATAAAAAGGAATGTGGTATGTCAGAATGCCACAACTGACCAATCAGTGTTCCAGAGATCCAAATAATAAATAAATGCAAAAGCCAAGATAAATGAGGTTAACACACACACAGACACACACAAACTCAATGGTTTGGGGTAAGTAGTTTTCTGTTTTGTTCTTTTTTTCCCCCTTTTATTCAGGAGGGACATATTGATTAAAGGGGTGGTTGATTATGATTTCACTTTTTAACTTTAGTTAGTGTGTAATATTGCTGTTTGAGCATAAACAACATCTGCAAAAGTTACAGCGCTGAAAGTTCAATGCAAATGGAGATATTTTCTTTTACAGAATTCTCTGATTAAGGATTACAACAAATGGCTGGTAGGGACTACAACGAGCTTCTTCCCAGGTTGGTGACATCACAAACCCCAGAATTTACATAAACCCCGCCCCCGATAACATGCAACAAAGGGGGTGAGGACATGTTGGGCTGCTTTAGGGTGCGTTCACACTTGTAGTTCGGTTCGTTTGGTTCATTTGGTCCGGACCAAAGAAGAAAAAACACATTTAGTCCTGGTCCGGTTAGCGTTCACATTGGCAATTTTATCACCGAACCAAAAGATACCGAACCTAAAGGCATAGGGATATATTCACAACCTGATTGGTCGGATTTTATGACGTTTTGCCTATTTTGAGACAGAACTTACCGAACATCCAAAACAATGCTGTTTGCTGAGGTAAATGCGCTCGTTGTGTGTGCGTAGCGGTGCGTAGCCTGCATGTGATGGTATTTTGGCCAGCTGGGAACTCGTGAAGAGCTTATAAAATGTGTAAAGTAGTCAAAACACCGGCGGGAATCCATCCGTCACACACACAAATGATCTGCTGCGTGGAGACGCGCGTCTGATGCCTGTGATGGGCAAACTCGCGACTATATGACGAGAAAAAACGACATGCGCGATGATTCTGTCCTTTTTAGGGTCTCGTCTTCCTGTTTTTGGTTCGGTTACATGTCTTTGGTCCGTGTTGCGTTCATATATCATTCGAGCCGCACCAGAGTTCATTTGGAAGCGGACCGAGACCCATCTTTTTAGCGGTCTCGTCCGCTTGTTTGGTGCGCACCATGGTTCGGATGGCAGCGTTCACATATGTTCAAATGAACCGCACTAACCGAGCAACCGCACCAGGGTTCGTTTTAATCGAGCCAAACATGACAAGTGTGAACATACCCTTAGAGAAGAGGAAGAGTTGTTGTAGTAGAGTGTTGTTGCCATGCCGTCATTTTACGCCGGACTGCTTCACAAACGAGGGTCAATTCAACACAAAAGATGAACATGACGGCACATGCTAGTGGATGAGTTGAATCAACTCCACAGCAACTACATCAATTTATCCACTAACCATTCAGAAACGTCTAAAAGTTGTAACTTCTTCCTGAGTCTCTCCATCAGTGTCGACTCCGGTTTGAACAATGTAAGGCTGAACACCGTTACTGACAATCCTCATTTTGGCTGCGTGAGATTCTCCAGCTTTGTTGTTGTTGAGCTGTTAAAGCTCCGCCCTCTTCTGGAAAGGGGGCGGGAGCAGCAGCTCATTTGCATTTAAAGGGACACACACAAAAACAGTGTGTTTTTGCTCACACCCAAATAGTGGCAAATTTGACAAGCTATAATACATGATCTGTGGGGGATTTTGAGCTGAAACTACACAGACACATTCTGGAGACACCAGAGACTTATATTACATCTTTAAAAAGGGTCATTATAGGTCCCCTTTAAAAGTTGTTTAAATTTTTTCTTTTAAAAACAATTTTATAAAACAATTTTTTTTAATTTTATAATTAAAATATTGAAAGCAAAAATAACAGAAATGTAAAAAAAAAAAAAAAAATGCAGATCTTACTGCTACTATGTAAATCAGCAGGTCACCACATGACCTAAAGCTGGATTTTCCTGGCAATTTCCCTCCTCTCTCTCTCTGCTTTGCTGTCTTCCACCCCGCCTCCTCTCCCTCTCTCTCTCTCTCTCTCTCTCTCTCTCTCTGTGTGTGTGTGTCACTGGCTCTCGGGTCTCTCAGTTCTTAGAGCGGCTGGTTCAGGATGGATGTCTCATGTGCGCAGATGCCATCGCTGAGCCCTGGACCCCACTGCATCCCGTCGGCAGTGTGCGCGTGAGTGTGTGAGAGTGTGTGTGTGTGTGTATGCGTGTGTGTGAGAGTGTGTCGCGGGGGAGCGCCGGACGGGTGAAGACGCGTGCGAGTTTGCGTGTGTGTTTTGGGGCAGATCTCAGTGGAATCTCTCACGCTGGATGTGTAAGGATCACGGGAGGACAGACTGACCGTACGTGCGCCCTCACAGAGAAACTTCCAGCATGGCAGACCCTCTCTCTGGACTCACATCAGTTCTCATGCCCTGACGGACCGCTGCTGTGCTGAGAGGGAAGACATGTGCTGGTCATCTCTCCCTCACCTTCATCATCATCATCATCACCACTGATCCGTGTCTGGAGGTGAGTCTCTTCCTCTACATTTGAGCTCAGGTCTGGACTCATAATCACCTTTAACCTCCTGGAAATTTACATTTAATCATTTCAGCTGGAAAATTCTCAATCTTAATGCTGAGAGAAAACACAAATTCACAAGTAACTTGAGCATAAAATTTTATTTTAAAAAAAAAAAAAAAAAAAAAAAGGCAAGTGCTGCATTGAAGAACCTGATCAGAACAAACACGCCTAGATCATCTGATCCTGTGGCGTTTCAATGCTTCAAATCATCAGATCCTGTGGGTCCTCGCAATGCTTCATTTAGCATTATTATAATCTTTTTATTTCAACCCACGCAGAGAGAGACTCACAGAGAGAGAGCTTATGGTGGTCTGAACTGTAAAACACTCGCTGGATTTAGAAACTGTGTTTTCAGGCTGTAGGTTAAATCATGGACAGGATTAAAGGACTAGTTCATTCAAAAACGAACATTTGGGCATCATTTTCTTACCCTCGTGTCATTTCAAATCTGTATGACTTTTGTTTCTGTTTTTTGTCCGTGAAACACAAAAAGAGATGTTTAGCTGAATGTTTATGCTGCCCTTTCCCATACAGTGAAATGAACAGGAACAGAAGCTGTTGACCTCCAAAAAAGGACAAAAAGCACCAGAAAAGTAGTTGTGCATTATAATTTTTGTGACCCAAATTTAAACTGTTATGCACTAAAGTCTTCTCTATTGTACACAACCTGTCAAAAGTGTGGAATCATTGCAATTTTTACATGTTTTTTTGAAAGAAGTCTCTTCTGCCCATCAAGGCTGCATTTATTTGATCAAGAATACAGAGATATTGTTGAATATTATATTTTAAAATAATGTTTTCTATTTAAATACATTTTAAAATGTAATTTATTCCTGAGATGGCAAAGCTGAATTTTCAGCATCATTAATCCAGTCTTCAGTGTTTTTACAACAGCCATTACTTCAGATTTTTCAGAATTTAATACTTTCATTCGTCACATTAAATTGCTCAAAAGTGACAGTAAAGACATGTATCATAATGTTACAACTAGAGCTGCACGATTCTAGATAATTTTATTTTTATTTTTTTTTTCAAACAGAGATTATGATTCTCCCACAATTCTGAATAGACAGCTAAAAAATATATGTAAATATGTAATTTACTAGAGGTTCTGACAAAGGTCATTGCTGTAGTCTATTTTTATTACTAAAAATAAAAAAAAAATCGGTTTGAATGAATGATTCAATGACTCACTAAAAAAATAGTTTCAAAACTTTTTTTTTAAACAGTCACTTATCGCCACCTACTGGTGTAATGATTCAATTAAAACAGTCATTATTTGAAGAGCCATGTAACTTTATACAGGTGATTTCTTCTATTTTGATCGCTTCCGTAGACATCAGTGTTTATATATCCGAACCATAAACTTTTATCCCAGTTCTTCTGTGATAATATGAATATTTTTAACAGAAATAATGATACAGAGTGCTTAAAGGACTGTTTGTGAAGCTGTTTTATAGCTATACATGACAACTGGATCAGTGACAGCATCAACACAGATTTGAATGTTCTGGTGTGATTTCAAAGTTAACAGACAAGTGAATCATTGTCATTTAGGAATGCGATAGCGTGGGTGTTTGAACTTTTATTGATTAATCGTGCAGCACTAGTTACAACAGATTTCTATTTCAAATAAATTGTTCTTTTGATCTTTGTATTAAATCAAAGAATCCTGATTAATTGTTATTTCCAACATAAATTTTCAAATGCCACTAATGTATATTCAAATACACCTTATCAAGACCTGGTGCGTGGAAAGACTGTCGTCAATGACGCCAAACATCATTGGTTCTTGCGTGTCTCATAATAGCAAATGAGTTTGGAGAGCTACAGCGGTCGCTAGATGTTTTCATTAAACAGCAACAGAAAAAGAGCTGCGTAAACATTCTGCATTATGTTCCAGAAAACAAATCAAGTCATACAGGTTAACAGAAACATGAAGGCGAGTAAATGATGACAAGATTCAGAATTTTGGGTAAACTATTTCTTTAAGTGTCAGTGGCTCAACAGGCCTGATGAAAGCCCCATAAGAAGAGCATAATGGAGATAAATAATACTGCCTGTTAGCGCTGGAGACCACTTCAGTGCTCGGGACACAAACCCACCAGCCACACGTGAGTCAAATGCTCACGAACGCACACTTTGCTCAGACAAGCAGGACATTCTAGTGTAGAAACACTTTCATATATAAAACACAGAGAGAGGGAGAGAGAGAGAGACTGTGTGAGAGGAAAAAGTTATCTGAGTTTAAAGTCTCAGAATTTGGCACAGAAAGTAAATCTGTGGCCCTACATCATAGCTGCACTTGAGATGCATTAAGAATCATTTTGCAATCGGATCGTGACTCTGAGTCGTGAGGTGCCTAAAGTCTTATTCTTCACCTGTCTGACACACAAAAACAGCAGCAGCACTGGCCGAGAGGAAGCCAGATGTTGTCTTTCATGTGGTAATGGGTTTATTACGAGTCTGTTCGCTCACTGTACAAATGCAGAGAGGGAGATAGATCACAACATGCCTGGAATACTGAAGAGACTCATGAGTCCATTACAGCCTCCTCAACAGTCTGCAAAGACTGACATAACACTTCAGCATTTGATATGCCAATCTCTGCTTTTTCAACAGACTTTTGATGTGAGGCATGGTCCACATCACAACTACTTTGGCTAAGAACTGCCCACTTAGACAGGAAGAAACCATCTATGTCAAAGGCTCTTTTTGTGATGTTAGGGTTTTTTTTCTCCAGATAATTCTGATAAATATAAACATATAGGCATCTAATGTATGTGCTATTAAGTGCATCAAACTAAATTCTGATTTTCATATCTACCTATTTATCCATCTATCCATCCTGCTGGGTCATTTGTGGTCAAAGCATTCATAAGGCAACATTTCCAGCTACACAAGCTTGATTCATGTGTTGAAATATGTCGACAATATATTGTCAGAATTGCTGCAAATGCTCTATGGTCTTCTACAGTCAGTTTTCTCCATCAGACCAACAACTGCCATGACAGAGCGTCAGTTTAAAGAGAATCTAGCCATGCAAGTTAGTTAAGGTAGTTACTGTTGACATGTTTATAGCAGCTACCTGAAACCCCTTCTAAGAAACACGTCAGATGAACCTGAAGCTATACTCTTAAAAATTGAAAGCTCCAAAAGAACCTTTCAGTGAACGGCTCTTAAAACAACAATTTTTTTTTTTCTTTGTGAACCCTTTTCCACTATAAAGACCCTTTTTCAGAATGGAAAGGTTCTATGGATGTTAAAGGTTCTTCATGGAACCATTAATGCCAATAAAGAACATATATCAGGAATGTCATCAGCTAAAGACAAAAAAGAAGGAAAATCTGACACCATGCTATTGTACTGTAAAAAACAAAGTACATAATACAATACAATATATGTTATGATAAAAGTTGTTTTTATTTTATTATATATTTTTTTATTATTATTGAAAATCCTAATTTCTTTGCTTTCACCATTGAGCATTTATTTTTGTGGAAAACCATATGGAGACCTTCATGCTTCTCTTTGTTGAGAACAGATTTATAAATGATTCTAATTGCAAATTTAGGAAGACGGTTGGCACGTTGTGTTACCAAATCCAAATTATAAGCGACTCAAACACAGCACTTGCAGGGCAGCATTTATTGTGAGTCGAAACTGAAAATGAACACAGTGCTATGCTTTACTCTGAAAAATGCAGCGCATTAGACTATATATTTATATAATAAAATCACAACTGTTGCAATATGATGACTGCACTAAGTCATAATCACATTCTCACAACCATGTATCATCAAAATTCATTAAAAAAAGTTACCGGGCAACTGGAAAGTAACAGAGTCAACGGCGATTTTTACTCTCATTTGACGATGTGAACCCTGGCTAACAAGCTAAGGGTGTCCTGCAGATGGCGCTGCGAGCTTGAAGGTCTGTCAATAGCAATCTGTGCAAATAAATGTATTAGTAAATGTAACATTTTGCAGTTTATTTAGGCCCCATCAAGATTTCAATCATCATACAGTAACCAACTCCCCACCTCCCAACCATTTTTTTCTTGGACTTATGCAATTCACATGGTCACTTTTATGGCAGGGAAAATACAAAAATCTGTATAAAATACAGAAAAATCACATCCCTGCTTTATTTTTAAGAGTGTAGCCAAATAGTATGGCATTCATGCAGTTTTGCACATGCCTAGTAAAAACCAGGATGGATAGCATGAAGAGCACAAAGATAATGCATTTATCCACCTTGTGTGTATCTAAGAACACACGAACAAACACACACGATGCATGTTCTGCTTAGCTGGTCTTCCAGCAGCAACCAATTTACAGACTAGACATCTGCACCACTGCACACCTTAATAAAACACACTGCACATTAAACATCACAGGTAATGTCCTTTAGCTAAAATGAGTTATTTCAATGTATAGCTAGAGGACATTTACACAAGGCATCTCTCATTCTTCCTGCCTGATCTCACTATCTCTGCCTTTTTCTGTGAAATATGAGTGGTGTGGGTAATGGAAGCTGCACCCCACTGTCTGAAACTCCACAGAGAGCCTCTCCATGACATTCACTGACAGACAGAGAGATAGCGGCTGGTTAATGCACTGCAGAAGAGTTACATATGATTCCGTACACTCTCCTGAGCAGCAAAGTCTTTGTTAAACATCGAAAGGAACCCTATTCAAAAAGGTTTAAGCATCATTTATCAGGTGGTATATGCTGGTATTATTTGTGTGTGTGTGTGTGTGTAAAGCTCTGGGGTGAGATGTTTTACTACTCAGCATTGAGTCAGATACAGTTCCCCGAACACCAGCGACTTCCTCAAAATACTGCAGGTCTATCAGAGCTGAATACTAAATAGAGTAAAAGCTCTCAGCAAAGCCAGAGAAGGAATGCGTTCAGGGTCAGCGGGGCATCTCAGGACCTGACTCCAATGGATGCTTTGATTCATTTCCAGCTATTACACTTTCATTTGAAACGTTTATTGTTAACATTAAGAAACATTGTCAGATTATATAATGCTTTTAAACCTATATGCATACTAATCGTTGTCAATGGCATGACACTTTGGTTCATTAATTAACATATTTAGATCTGTTAATACAGAAATGCATAACAGCGTTTTGTGCATCACTCTGCCGAATCTTTACCTGTGTTGTGATCTCGCAGTCTGAACTGAATGTGATGAGATCAAGAGAAAGAGATCATGTACAGCTAATAGTCTTTCCACATCTTTCTATTGATTTGTCCCCATGAGCTGCACACAAACATATCTAGTGTATACAGCACAATTGGCATAGTCCAATTCACGAACAAATGACTCTTATGAGCAGATCTATTTAATGAATTATTCAACTTACAAATCCATCCATCCATCCATCCATCCATCCATCCATCCATCCATCCATCCATCCATCCATCCATCCATCCATCCATCCGTCCATCCAACATCTGCATTCTAAGTTAAAATGTCATTTTACTTTCATTAATGAATGTTCATATTTTAAACATGATCTATTGACTGTTTGCAAATGAAAGTGATCCATTCATCCATCATATCATTAATTTATGTACACAGCAATAGTCAGAAATGTCTCAATGCTACAGAGCTTCAATGAGATCATGCAGCTGACCTTAATGGTTGATGAATGTGGCTTTAAAGGTCTAAGTAGCAGGGCAAATCTGATCTCTCAGCTCTCAGAGCAGTAAAGCCAGAGTTTAAAGAGTCTTCTCCACCTGAGAGTAACACTTTACAGACAGGCTAAAGAGACGCATCTAATGGAACGAGGCCAAACACACTAACTCCAGATGAAATGACAGCAATGCATCATTAAAATGCTCCAGCGTCAGGGAGATACAATTATTAGAAGCACAGTCCTCTAATAGCAGCCGTTCAGATGGACGGGCTCATCTTATGGCATTAGAGAAACGATTAACGCACAAAAGATTTGACTCTATACACTGGTTTTAATGCAGCAGGGATCACACACACACAAACACTATAGTAGAGTCTGACTATATCCTCTATACCATCACAAACACAACGTTATTCTGTGCATATCTGTAGTCCAGCACTCACATACAAATGCACAAAATAATTCCAATTTATTCATACATTGTTTAAAACAGTCATGCATTCAATTTAATCACTATAACTCTGGTGATAGTGGCCCCATGTCAGTCCATCCATCCATCCATGTTCAAATTAAACCAAGATGTAAACTAAGAGTATTTAAAAAAAAAAAAAAAAAAAAAAAAAATGACAAAGTACATTTTCCACACCTTTAACTAAATTAGTCCTTGAATATGATTTCACTTTTTAACTTTGTTTAGTTAGTGTGTAGTGTTGTTGTAAACAACATCTGCAAAGTTACAGTGCTCAAAGTTCAATGCAAAGGGAGATATTTTCACAAACCCCAAAATTTAAATTAGAGATTATCCAGCTTTATTGTTGTTGAGCAACCGAAGCATAAGCTGTTAAAGCTCCGCCCTCTTCTGGAAAGGGGGCCGGCAGCAGCAGCAGCTCATTTGCATTTAAAGGGACACACAACAAAACACCATGTTTTTGCTCACACCCAAACAGGGGCAAATTTGACAAGCTACAATAAATGATCTGTGGGGAATTTTGAGCTGAAACTACACAGACACATTCTGGGGACACCAGAGACTTATATTACATATTGTGAAAGGGGCATTATAGGTCCCCTTTAATGACATATACTCATTTTCATTATATGCACCACCATATCAACTGTAGATAATACAATTACAGTGCCATAGAAATAATTAATAATATTTAATAGTTTAATTTATCACGCATGTGTTTACAAAAATATTTAAATAAATTAAAAATGCCACATGAAGACTATTCTGAGAGAACATTTAACATAATAGCAGTATTCAAATGCTATTAAATCATGTCAGTAATACAATATGTATGAGTCATGAGAGAAGAAATTGATGGTTTGGTTGACATGATTGCTTCCCTGATTGATAAAAACATACCCTTTTAGAACTCCCATTTCTGATGAAAAGCCCTGAAAATAGAGATAAATATTTTAGTAATTGCCTGCTCATATTACATATTACAAGTGCAGTATGAACTTCAGTTTTATATCTGAACAGGCCATGTTCTGAGAAAGCACACTAATAACCTGGAGGGGAAATCACCAGGAGAAAACCGACCAGACAAACCAAATAAATAAATAAAATAAATGCAGCAGCTAAAGCCGGATTAGGGTGAGCTCTCCTCTCGGCCTCCACATGCTCTATAGAAGTGCCACACTTTCATTTGTTCCTGCAGTGTTTTAGGACACCCTGTGCTCAAACAACACCTCGTCCTGTCAGGAGATAAAGAAAGAAATAAACCAGGAGAGGGATTTCCTCTATTATTAAAACTTGCAGACGTAGGAGCATGCATATGAAATATGACCTGATGTTCCTGTAGAATGCTATTAGACTTCCATATTAACGCATTTGATTTTATTTGTTATCAACCCGAAAGCACATTCGCTACATGCACAATAATAGATGGCTATCGAAAATGTATTCTTGTGGAAAACAGCCAGATCACATGAAAGGCCTCAATCATTAAGAGTGCAGAAATGGATCACAAGCTGCATGAGCTGCAGGTAAACAAAGGAGAAGCATATGCAGGTTCTGCATGTCATCTCAGTCCAGAAACTCGAGAAACAAAAGCATCAGCTTCCCAAATGCCATAATTTACAGTACTTGCTGTTCACACTCAATATT
Organism: Chanodichthys erythropterus; assembly: GCF_024489055.1. Lineage (NCBI taxonomy): Eukaryota > Metazoa > Chordata > Actinopteri > Cypriniformes > Xenocyprididae > Chanodichthys > Chanodichthys erythropterus. The sequence continues at coordinate 3,610,694 of NC_090239.1, read as the reverse complement.
ATATTGTTTTGTTTGTTTGTTTCTTTGTTTTTTCTGCAAAACACAGTGTCCAAACTCTTTTCCATAATTTACCGTGAGAAAAAAAGAAAAGAAAAAAAGACAAAGTAGCATAAAACCATAAAAAGCAAGCATAAAAAGTCCATAAGACCTACATTTAAGTAATTCAATGAAAATATTGGCATTCAAATGAGTAGTCAATGGCATCTTTTAAACATAAAATCATTATATATATATATATATATATATATATATATATATATATATATATATATATATATATATATATATATATATATATATATATATATATATATATATATATATATATATAATTTTTTTTTTTGTTTTGTTTTTAAACACCTGAGTGTGAAGTTATTGAAAATAAATATATTGTATATGGCATTTAAGGTTAAGATGATGTGTCAGATGAATGATTCTGTTAAGCAAAGTTTCCAGCAAGAAGTTTCTGACCAGGTCCTGTTCTTTTTGTTGTAAGTCAAATGAGCCAGATTACTGCGAGTCTCCCCTTTTGTGTTTAATGGCTCTTGGAGCCCCTGTCCCATTCTTTGAATAGTTATGCTGATTGGATTAGGACTTGCGGCACTCTAGAGTCTGGGACAGGTTCCTATACCTGGATACTTCATTTGCATGCTTTGTTTAAGGTTGTCAGCGAGGTGATTTGTTTCCATTTCTAAGCACTCGCCCCTAAAATCTACATAAACTACAATGTACACTGCCTTAGTAGATCTGATGACTGCAGCAACCAACAGTACATGTTCTCAATAAAGAATTCTGCTGAAGATAAGTCTCCTGGTCTTTGCTTCTGAGTTTCCTACAGTAGGAAGAGAAAGTAAATAATAAAGGATGTAGAGAGAGAGAGAGAGAGAGAGAGAGAGAGAGAGAGAGAGAGAGAGAGAGAGAGAGAGAGAGAGAGAGAGAGAGAGAGAGAGAGAGAGAGAGAGAGAGAGAGAGAGAGAGAGAGATTCTAGGGTCTCAGATGACAGTTTCCAGGTCACTTAACTTATATTTTTTGGCAAAAATAAGCCGACTAGCAACAGAGGAGACAGAATGTCCATCCATCCGTCCGAGTGTATGTTTTCTCAGAAGACTGTGTGTTTGAAATACTGTAGTTAGTGTTTGCAAGAGGAAGCAGCAGTGTGAGGCAGATGAACATGTCACCAAGAAAAATGAAGACTTTGCTGTAATTCTTGTGCAAAATGTGAACGCAGAACCAGTGGTTTGGGTGACGTCGATGGCAGCTGCAGCGTAGGACTGTCTTACAACAAAAGCCTGCAGAGACATGACTGTGACTGAACAGATGTTTGTCTTTAATCGAAGACACATAAATGGCAGCGAGACTCGTACTTGGATACATGGCTCCGGGTCTGCACGCTTCAGATGACACATGATGGTCTAGCGCCGGCGCGCCAACAGTGATTACACTTCACTGAGAGCAGCACAACCTGCTGTGACTTCATAATTAAATATGCACTCAAATGGAGGTTAAATTGTTCACCGTAGCTGATGCCGTCCTTAATTCAGCTCAGATTAGTGCTGCTCTGCCTCTGTTTGCATCATATAGGACACACAGGAGAAATAAACTACAATGAAACTTTCAGAAGAATTAGTGCTTACCTGTGCAAAACTCACAGCCACAAAGCAAGAGCGAAAGGGAAAGGTTGTTAACTTGCTAGATGCCAAAGTTTATGTAATGTACAGGTTATGTAAATCAAGGAAAAATTCACAATAGAAGAATTTCAAATCATGTGAATGAATTTTGAATTTTATTTGCCGCATCCAATAGAAAGTTGAATTGAAATTAAAATTGGAATGACAGAAAGACAAATTCACATGTAATGCATCCTGGGAGACAAAGTCTTCCTCCATGCAGAGCCACAAAACATAACTTATTGAATATGATAAAAATATATAACTAATGGCATTTGGCAACTTTGGCATTTGGGGTTTAATGTATGACCAACAATCTATGTTTTCGAATTTCCTACGGTGGTTACTAACGTTTTCGAAGATATTTGCGAACGTTGTTTTAAAGCTAAATCGCAACGCTGCACAAACCATAAGGCGAAACCTAGCATGTTAGGTATCGTTGAACTCAGCAATGATTCAAGAATCTAAGTAGATGACTCCTATGAAAATAAGTCAACCACATCAAGTTATGAGCATATGAATGTTTGATTTCAGCACTAGGTGGAACTGTCTCAAAACTTATCAGGCTCCTTGTGCTGATGACCAATACTGAGTTTCCTAATGATAAGATAATGCATTCAAAAAATACAGCATTTTGCTACAAAATGGCTGATGCCCAAAATGACTGATATGGTCAAATTGGATATCATTCAACTCGGCATGCTGCCCTGACTCTAACAACCTGAATCCAATTGGAAGTTCGGAAGATATAAGAAAAAGTAGCCATTTTTGCCATCTCCGGATCAGTAGGTGGTGCTGTGCCAAAACACAGCATGTAGCCTCATGCTTGTGATGACATGTACCAAGTTTGGTCAGAATATGCTAAAGTGCTGTGGAGACATAGCCATGCGTCCAATTCGGCATGCTCTTTTTCAAATTTGTTTGTGTGTTATTCGAGTATGGTTGGGTTTATCAAATAGATTTGATAACTTTTGCCAGCATAGTCTGAAGATGATCGGATTTGATTTTCATGAAAATTAGAGAAGCCGTCTAGGACAGGGGGTCCCAACCACATTCCTGGAGGCCCCCCAACACTGCGTCTCCTTAATCAAACACACCTGATTCAGATCATCAGCTCATTAGTAGAGACTCAAAGACCTGAAATGGGTGTCTCCTTTGTCTGACACATGCAAAATGTGCAGTGTTGGGGGCCTCCAGGAAGGTGGTTGAAGGAGTTCCAAAATGGCAGGTCTGCCATAGACTCCCAGAGTGGAAGAAGAAGAATAAGAACGGCAACGGATACAACAGGTGCCATCGCAACTTTGGTGCTTGGCCCCTAATAATAATAATAACAAACAGCAAGGGTTGTGGCTTGGTTTAAAGAATCACCAGTAGCAAGAGTTATTTTTGCCATTGCAAACAACACTAATGAAACCAGTATGTAAATAAACCCACTTTATTAGGTTTACCATCTTCCACCTTTCATTTCAAGGTCTTCAAAGATAAAGATGCTTTTCAAGAGCTCAGGTTGACAAAGACCAGGAAGCCCCTTAAAATACCCTTTCTAAGGCAGAAAACCACTCGGCTGTTGCTATGATACCACAATATCAAACACGAGGCAACTGTGAGAATAATAATTTGATGAATTAATTCTTTAGAGTCTTATGTAAATAAAGTCGCGACTTGTTGTTTACATAATCCCAGGGCTGTTAATGATTCTTTGGGGGACTTGAGCTGTCGGCAATACCCTTTCTGATTAATTGAGTTGGAAATGCATTTGGGACGGGCTTTCCCTGACAACCGGGTTACACTAGCAATACATCACATTCAGAAGTGAGTGGGAAAGAGGAGGAGGAGAAGGAGGAGATGCCTACAATGTTTAGTCGACTGCAGATTGGATTTCAAGTATTAATACAATCCCATGATTCCTAGCACCTGCACTGATCTTGTTTGTGTGTTGTTGAACAGCCAAGCATGAGTTTGGGTCCTGTATTGAAGGTTTGTGATGATGTCTCCAGTTCACATCGATCTCGAACAGGTGTTGAAGATGGGTAGTCAGCGAGGGCCTGTTATCACTGGTTTCTCTCTCCTTCCTCAAGGCCCTTAACAAATGATTTAGAGTAATAGACATAATCCAATAGTGCAGAGAGCATTAGAGACGTTCAACATGACACTCCTGCAGAAATGCAGCTAAGTAACTCTGAGATCAACGTGAAGAGGTATCCCAGACTCTATTACATTAGATATTATTGGATCCCGAGAACATATCCCGTTCTTGTATGGACTTCTATTTCCTGCTGTCTACCCTTGTCTGCAAGAAAACCAGTGAAGATCAATTTTAGCAGTCATTTGAAGGGTTAGTGATTTGAAGAAACATGTACTGTACCACACCATCTATGCTACAGAGTCAAATGGTTCCTTAAATCATGTGACTTAAGAAGAGGTCTGTTGTTATTTTAAGAAATCAGACATGGAACAGAGTTGGAAAAAAGCATGCCATGTCACAAGGTCATGCTTTTTTTAAAAATTGTTTCCTAAGGTGCACTTATGTTAGTATGTCAATTTAGAAATAAAAGGCCATTTACTACCCTGGTTTTAGACCTTTGATTTGAACGCTCTTTTGGAAGTGGCATGTCTGCTGTGAGACTTTAATGTAAACACCCACTGCTGTAATTGGCTAAGATCTTTGCATATGAAATAAGTATTACATGTGGAACTCTTTCGAAAACCTTTTTTACTACTACTACGGCTGTTGAGATTAATGAATCATGAAAAGAAATGATTATAGCATTATATTTAGCATGTAGCCAGTGACAGACATGAATGCAGTGATTTCGTCATTGCAACTCGATTTCTGCACTCTCACGAATGCTTTCATCATAGCCAACAGTGCAAACAGAGTCCACAACGCTGAATTTATTTATTTATTTATTTATTATAATATGCTGATTTATAATATGCTCAAGAAACATTTCTTATTATCATCATTAGTGCTGAAAACAGTTGTGCTGCTCATTGTTACTGTGGAAACCATGATTTCCACATTTTCTTTTTAGGATTCTTGGATGAACAATGTTTTACTGGCCACATTTGATCAATGTAATGCATCTTTGCTGAATAAAAGTATTCATTTCTTTTTTTGTAGGTAAGATTAAAGGACTACATGCTAAATGCTTCAGAGGAGAACTAGAACACAAGAGACTGTTCTACGAGATAAAACCAAAGATATCCTAGGCCACACTAAAGGTTTAAAGCTGCTGCTTCATACGGTTCCTATCTGTAGTTGTGAATCTCTCATATTTGAAAGACAAGGTTACTGGAGTGAAAATCAGATTTGGTTCAAGAGTCCTGGGTTACTGTTTTCAGATATCAACCATCTTGAGTAATGTTACCCGTCACTGCAAACTTAACAATCAAACTGTAACGTTGATGAAAGAGAGTCATTCTCCTGTTTGTATATCTCATTGCATAACTATCTTTCCCTTCCTGTGGAAGAAGAAAACAAATCTATAACAGAGTCAAACAAAAAGCAGCCAGAAAAAATATGGATGTGCAAAAGTACATCTTGTCATGATGGACTAGTCAGTGAGTTGTGTGAAAAGCTAGTTGGTTTTAAGGAAAACTGATATAATTAGGCCGATTCATGTCCAAAACACAGTATGACCCATTCTTGTGTTCAATAACAGCTCAATAAAAAAAGGCAAGAGAAAAGAACAGAACTGGTCTCAAGATGAGTTTTTAAAATTATTTTTACTCTCTTATATGTGCCCCATAGACCTGCCCTTTAACTTCACAAAACCATTATTCACACACATACACATACACACACACACACACACACACACACACACACACACACACACACACACACACACACACACACACACACACAAAAAAAGACCTACTGATTATCATCCATCCATCCATCCATCCATCCAATGAGAAAAATACAATTAAAAACAGATTTTTAATAATATAAAATATATATATTTTTTAATTTTGTTATTAGTTTATCACAAGAATGTGATATACTAATGGTTTATCTATCAATAAGAAAATAAACAGACACAATGCTCAGAACGGATGATCTCAAAAAGCAGAGCATCAAACACACTCCTATACTTCCCTGTATCATGGCACTAAAAAAAGGCAGTTTGACACACAGGCCTCGGAGGGATGCTGGAAGTGTTTGTCAGGGTGATGATGCTGAATCACAGGGCAGACAGTGTCTCTCTTTCTATTAGTTAGCTGAGGGATGGTGAACTCCAGGGAGGCAGAAAGATGACGCAGTTTCACTCCTATCATTCTCCCTGCGTGTGGTCGCTCCAGGAACACACGAGATTAAGAGATGCAATTAACTGTCAAAGACAAACAAGTCACGGGCTAAGACTACACTCATGAGATTGTTCCATAAATTTCACCGCAAACAAGCCAAGCAGGTTAGTGAGGCAGAGGACGCTAATTCGGTATATGAAGCATTCATACAGTCTGTGGATGAAGGATGTTGCAGCTGTGCCCTTTTGTGGTTACATGACTGATTGTTTTCACATTTGTATCAGATCATTTAAGCACAGATCTAATCTACTATCACAATTACATGCAAGATACAGTTGCTAAAAGCAAGTGCACACATTTTTCAACTAATAATATCTCAATCGTTTGTGCTTGCAGGAACCATGGTGAGCAAGGACGCTGGTAAATGCATGCTCACCAACTCTGAGTCGGACTCAGAGGCAACAGCAGCCTCCATGGCCCTGGAGGTCAAAGGATCGTCAGACGAAAGCCGACATGTGCGCAAGCGTAACAAGGCCCTTCAGGTGCGCTTCAAGGACATCTGCGAGGCACAGAATGAACAGGCCGCTGCGGCCCGCGGAGGGAAGCCGCCCTACAAGGTGGCTTACCGCAAGTACATGACAGTCCCAGCTCGCCGATCGATCCCCAATGTCACCAAAAGCACTGGAGTGCAAACGTCACCGGATCTTAGGAAGCGTTACCAGACTTTTCCATTTGATCGAAAGAAAGGACACACAGTCAAGCATGCCGCTGCGGTGGAGAGCTGTAAGGACCAGGACGATGGGTTTGTAATTGACGTGAAGAGGGCAAAAGCTACCGAGGCGGGCAGGGAGTGCGCGCCCTCTCATAATCTGAGGAAAACAAGAGCATTAATGCACACCAGCAAGTGCGTCGCAACCATAGAGCAACATCCGCAAGCCAGGGACTGTCTGGAGAGAACGGACGGACCATGCTCGGATGCTTTGGTTCTTCCCTGTCCGACAGATAGGACCATAGCAGGAGCAGACCACTCGGAGTATCAGATCTGTAGCGTCAAAAGTAAACACAGTAAGGGCTTCCGGAGAGACTCCGAAACTCTTGATCGCTCAGGCAAGCTGCAGTTGCTGAACTCTGGGGAAAGCGGTGGGAATATTGTCCAGGATTCCTCCTCCAAAGTGACAGGACCCATCGCGTGGAATTCCCTTACGCAGGTGGAGTGCTTGGATAGTCCAACCGAGCGAAGCAAACGCAAGAAAGCACTGCAGCTCAACGGCCTGCAGTCACAGACGCTGCCGCGGGCCAGTTGCACTACGCAGGTCCAGTGCCACGTTGGTACGCTGTCCGCTCGACCGCTGCGGGCCATGGAAGAGGTGGCGGCAGTGACTCCGGTCTCCTCGACTGCCGTTCCCATGCCGGCTCCTCCATGCAGGGGCGGCACGGCAGCGGGAACTCTACAGACGGATAATGAGGCGTGCAAGCAGATAGTGCCTGTCAATCAGGATGGGGATGTTAAAGCGCAGCTCCAGGCCATGGAAAACATGATCAGCTCCAGCCAGGAAACCATCAAAGTGCTGCTGGGTGTCATTCAAGAGCTGGAAAAAGGAGAAGCTCATAGAGAAGGGTAAGATGCGGTACATTAACCGGAGAGCAAATAGTAACTACAGAATTACACCAAGCAGAAATGCATTTCCATACACGTTTCCCCAAACATGTCAATTGCAATGTGTTAAAAATACCAACTTTACGTATCTCGTTTATGTGATATGAATGAGATACAAGAAACAAACACACACACACAAGAAAAAACATTATATGAATTGCATTGTTTGGTTCTCAAACTGACTGTATAGTAGGTTTAATTAGGATGGATAAGTTCATCTTTAGTTGGTTAGCAGGTCTTTAAGGGCAGCAAATTAAATTTTGTGCAAACAAAATTGCACCAAGCAGAACTGAATTTCCACACTGGTTTCCCCAAACATCCAAAATTCATGCCAACCATTGTCAGAAAGTTGACCAAAGGATGGATTACTTTGCTTGTCTATACATTTATGCATGGGATACAAGAAGCTATTTCAACAAAGAAAACATTACATCAGTCCCAAGTATTGTGTGGTTCTCAAACTGACTGCTATAGTAGGTCTAATTAGGATGGATAAGTGCATCTTTGGTTGGTTAGAAAGACTTTAAGGACAGCACTCTTTTTCATATAGACTTTTATCACCTTGGACTCAACCTGGAAAATTTGCTGGAGGCCTTCTAAATACTATATAGTATTAACGATGCCAAAAGACTTCTACTTTCAAGAGCACCTATTTAATCGAACAACTGAATCTGATCCAAATCGGGGCAGAGACATTAAGCAATGACAGATCTTTTTAAGAGAGAAGAGAAAGTTGATCAAATGTAGAAGTATCTCACAAAGTAGAGAAGATTTCACTGTATGTTTGGGTGGAAAAGGGGGTAATTTTGTAGCCACTAACTAGTAAGCAGGATTATTTACATGCAGAACAACTGAATATTTACAGTCAGAGCCAATCAATGACAAGCAGGATATCATGCAAATCACCCTAAATTATCACTTTAAAATATTCCAGCTAGGCATAACATACTGATTTTAACATTTACACAAAGAACTGTAGAACATTAAGTGAGGTGAGTTTGCATGTAGTTTAGAGAAATACTATGATACTAAATCTAATGTTTAAGACTGGTTAGGTTAAGTGAGCAAAAATTTGAGTTTGCACAGGAAGCATACTCAATCTCCAACATATTCACACACATATTTCCCTAAAGATGCTTCCGGATGCAGGCACTGGAACCCTGCCAGGATAGTGATTAAAAACGGCATTGATTACCTGCAAGACTACATGTCTGCTTTATATACTTGAAGCACAATTAAGGTCACAGCAAGAGGGTTTCATAAACAACTGATCCAGAGGATGACATCATCATCATCATGAGGATGATTAGAGAGTCGCTCAATCACAAACTGAGAATCAAAACAGCATATTTTGCATAATATAAATGCATTATCTGATGCATTAATAATTTAAGTGATAATTTATAAAGCCTCAGTGTATAAGCACTTATATAAATGTCTAATGGTATGCTTCACAAAAACTAATTTTCGGTTTTACAGAGGAAATCATCTAACATAACCTTTCTTATGGATTACGCTTTTGCAGATATTACACTTAAAGTAATATTCTAATGTATTCTCAAGGCAGAGTTTTCAATTCCCCAGCTCAGGTCTGAGAATGAGGTGGATTTTCCTGGATCCACTGCAGAAAGAGTTAATGCTTATGTGGATACGCAACATTAGTCTCATTCCACACACTCAGAAATGTCATTCACATGACAAAAGACAGTGTGACTGGAGGGCGTAGGTGAATGTATTCATAATTACATCTGTTACATTACTGCTGGCATGATGTAGTACTATCTTTTCAATGTGTTCAGAAGCATGCTGCAGACAAACACATATGCAAAGAGGCGTTTGACTCAAAAAGATGCTACAGGATCAAAGTGAATGCTAGCGGTAAAGTAGCTTAACTGTATGAATCAGTAAAAGCGTGGTAGACATTACTTAATGATCAAAACAAACATTAAGTGAAATGTGGAAAATAAAAAACTACTATAAAACATGCAATAAATTAAACAATGTTTTTACGCCATGTTTTAATAACCGTAAGTTTGTGATGACAGCACATAACGTTCTACTCTTCCTTGGACTGGGAATTATGTATTTTTATGGCAACACTAGTAATGCCTAAATTAATCGGCAGTGGTCACATGGCTCAAGTGAATTACGGTAATTAAAAAATGCTGTGAGTGAGTTTTTGGGATTGCCAACAGCATTTACTTAAAGGTGTTATAGAGGATGTTTTCGACGACTGAGAAACCAAAGACTGTTAGTGAGTTTATTTTTAAATGAGCGCATGCATATGAACAACACCCCTCCTTCACAGCTCATTTCGAGGGAACGCCTCCCAAAACTCATGCACAAGTATTGGAACACGAGTGTTTACCACCGGCTTTCGCTGTGTCGTGTTAGTGGATTCATTATGTCGGACTCACCACAGGTAACTCATAATCTGCAGTTGTTACACCTGACAAAAACGTTGCATGCAGTGCCTGTGGAAAGTTACTGGAGCACGCAGCCGCACACGTCTCTCACAAGGAACATAATGGCAGTGATTGACAAGCCAGAGGGCCAATCGTTTATGTGATCATCGCATAAACGATTGGCCCTCTGGCTTGATTGGCTGATGTTTTTAAGGCCCTACCTCGTACACAGATGATGTATATTGATAATATTCCTTTCAGTGCACCTAATAAATAGTCTTTTATCAGTTAGTAAAGACAGTTTCAAGTAATATTGCAAAAATGTATAAAACAAAACATCCTCTGCAACACCGTTAAAGCAACTTAGAGTATCGTCTCAAGTTCTGTCTGTATGAACGTGCAACGGAAGTCCGTATTCTCTCACCAGTAATCATATCGACAGTGACTGAAGTAGTATCAAAGATTGTGACGTCCATAAAACTGACAAGTCTTATCACCTCTGTGTCCAATCGAGCTGCAAGTTTATCAGTCAAATCTTCATTAATCGACAGCAGCTTTTATATCTGGGTAGAGAGCGGAGCACACAAAAGTTGTGCGTAGAACACCAAACTGACGGGAACAGCTACGGCGGAGAACAGTGACTGGATTAAAACCTTTCGATGACACCAAAAGCAAAACCACACAAAAAACCCACAACACACAGTCTACATGGATTTATGCATTGCTGAGCGACTCTCTCACACTGTATGATGTGACAGACAAAGTTGTCCAGGTCAGTTCACACAGCGTAGGTTTTTTCCGATATTGTGATTGTGAGTACTGAAAATTTATGGGTGTGGGTTTGGTTATCAGAATGAGGTGTCACTTCCGAGCGAGTGAGTGAGTGAGTGAGTGACTGTCTATCATCATAAACAGTCCTTGCTGAAATGTGAGGTACATAAGAATAATTGCTATTTTCTGAGATAAAAAAAAAAGTCTAAAAATGGCTCATCCATACTGGAAATTAGTTTGGATTATAACAAATGTGTCACCTAAAGCTTTGAAAATAATTAGTTCTGACAGTAACTGTTTCTGTGTGCATCTATTTAAATGGTAATCAATGCAATCTGCACAAATATGGAGCCCAATAATAGAGAGTGTTTTGTGGGAGAATCCAACTTGTGTCCCAAAGGTCTTCTCTCTCTCTGTATATAACATAATTGACTTCCTTTTTACATTCCAACACATTGCCTTGCTCCGGAGGGTTTGGTCTGATCACCACTGGCAGCCAGTGCCTTGTGACAAACATTATTCTGCCTTTCTCCTGCCCTCCTCTCCAACCTCGGGCTTTCAGCAACAGCTCTATACATCACTGTCCCCATTAGGCACAGAAACTAGCCTCAGATAAACCCCACGCATCAGGAAACAGCACTTCACATGCTCTCATTAGGGGCAAAATGGCCATTGGTGTCCCGATCTTTTTCACGATGAGCCCCGCAGTTTGACCTTTTAAGGAGGCAGGTGCAGAACGCAGGGGTGGCAGGCACTGACATGCAGACAGATCGCAGTTAATGGCCAAGTGGGCCGCTCTCTGACAGCGGGAGAGGAGCTACTGCTTAAAATCAGGCAGTCTGAGACCAAAACTGAGACAGACTCTCTCTGAGTCACAGAGGACCAGGGTGTTTCACTGCACAGTCCATCTGAGGTCACAATTCATTTTCTGAACTATCAAACAACATCAACTGAGTCTGACTGGAGAAAAAAAAAAGTATCGGGATACCAATTCAAACTCCAGTACTGTTCACCATTGACATGAAAACACGCTGGTCTAATCTCTAGTAAAACAAGTCACATATAAATCACTCAATACTGATTTACATTTCTTTACTGATAGTGTCAAGTGCCTGATAACCGATACGCAGAAGCAGTTTTTATTTTTGTTCCATTTTTGCTTTTTGACAATAATAGTTTTTTTATTTTATCACTAACCTCTGAAGGTGAACATCCTGCTGTATGAGACCAGTACTGTGCTAAATAGTAATAAAGTCAAATTATTTATGTAAGGAACATTTAAATAAAAAAATGCAAGTAAAAAAAAAAAAAAAAGATCAAACTAAAGTGTAAAAAAGCCATAGGTGCGAGGAAATTAATACTGGAAAAATATGGAAATGGTTAAATTTTTTGTTCATGGCAATGGTAGTTATAATAATAGTTAATTTTATAAGAAATTCAACTATACATTATATTAAATCATACATAAAAAAAATGAATTGAATTATATAACTCAATGGATTAACCAAAAATAATGCATTACCAAAGTCTGTAAAATTAAATTAAATAAATCAAATATATAATATGTGGTAAATGCATGAATTAACTACTTTCAATCATAACATACATTCTAAGAATATTTAATTAAAATAAAGCATACTAAATGAGTAAAAAAAAAAAAATTGAAACAAAAACAAACAAACAGAATATTCTGGGTTAAACACAACAAAAGCATGAGTTAAAGGGATGAATTAAAATTTTGTCATTACTTAGTTGTTATCCCTTTAAAGAGCGGTTTAACTACCAAATCTTACCACATTATAAACCCGGACTCATACCAGAGCACAAAAGCAAAAACACTGACATTTAGCTCTTACAATGAAAGTCGTCAACGTTTTATACTCAACACATTTTTTGCTTGTTTTAACAAACTGAGTTACTGAGAATTTAAAATACTGTTCTGTACTAATTGACAGGATGCCAGAGATGCTGTCAATACAGCTTAGCTTGTATTCAAGCCGAATATTACGGTAATGAGAGAGACAGACAGAGAACAGGTGAAGAAACAGATCGACATGATGAGAGAGATAGACAGATATGACAGCATGCCTCATCAGAGCTATTGATTACTCCGTCGGCCTCCTGTCAGTCTGACATTGGCCCTCCATCGCAGAGCAAGTCAGATAGGTCGATGGGTCGCCTTCTTCCTGCTAGCAAAGCAATTGTTACGGCGGCAGGCGGTAATTACTAATGCCAGCCAACAATGGAAGTGCAGCTTCTCGAATTTTCTTCACACAGATGGAGCCGGACAGACGGAATGTAACCGCCACCGGCAGTGAGAACATGTTGAGGAAAGATATTTCTGCTATTTATTTTATCGTTAGAAATATTCAGCTTAGCAGCTGTAGCATAATTCTGCTGGAGGGAGTAACAGGGCAACTCAAAGCTAACACAAACGCATACAAGAGACTAAGAATCAGATGTAAACACTGTTCACTGAGAGGAAAGCAAACAAGACTCAATTCAGGTACCAGGAAAAAGATTACTAATATACCTCTAAAATGGCAAGCATTACACATAGTGCTTCAAAGAGTTGTATTTACAATGAAATATGGTGAATAAGATATTTATTCTCCAGTCATAAGAACAACCATGTAACCATTTAATGAATAAACTTTATAATTATCAAGTTAAAAGCACAGTATGTAATTTTCCACCACTAGAGGTACTTATTCAAAACAAAGGCGCAGCTTGATTTTGTGAAATCTGTTGTCTTCACATCTACAGCTGGTGGAAAAGAATCGAACGCGACTCGGGAAGAAATCATATTCATGGATGAGCTAAAGTATTCAAGATTTATTGACATTACTGTAGTATGAAGCAGGGTGTTGGAGCTGAACGAGGCCGCTGGAGTGATTGCTAATTAGGGCTGTAGAATTAATCGGACGATTAGAAAAAAAAATTTGAAATCGCACTTAAACGATTTGGCTTAGTGCGATTATGAAATCGCAAAGCAGCGATTATTTTTTTTATGCACGGCTTATCAATGAACCATGGCTCCAAATGCTAATCCATCTGAAAGCACAGAGTTTGAATCGCTTATAATGTGTTTGAAAAAACAACACGTGTCAAAACATCTTTCCAGACATGAGAAACATTTATTAACATCTTGTCCAACAAAAGATAACATTTAAAACATGTTTTTACTCCAAACTCACTTCATAATGACAGTTGAGCATCCTTCTGTGAGATGATGTGGCTTCTTACACAGAATAAGGCATTCGTGTGTTCATTATCAAAACGTTTGAGTCATGTTTAATCAATCAAAATGTTTCAATCTTCTGTTTATTCATCTACAGCAATAGTGTAGGATTTCCTGGAATGACGTGTATTCAACTTCGGCAACAGGGCATATTTGCAGTTTCTGCAGAAGAGCGCCCTCTGGCTTTCAGATAAAGAAACATTTACTACTGATCACAGAGCCGTACAGCTCTGACAAGCTGCGCATAAAATAATCACAGCTTTTGCCAAATCGCGTGCAATAAAATTGCGATAAATCGTGCAGCGTTATTGCTAATGAGAGACGAGCGCGACACACGGCTCGAGAGCAGCGGAGCTTTTATTATGCCACAGACGAGTGCTTCTGCTTCTTCCGGTCATGAGTATGTGGGGTAATGCAGCACTGTTAATCATATTAGACATTTGAGTGTGTTGAAAGTTGTTATAATGCTGCTCTGCGTTCGCTCAGCGGCTGCTATGAGACACTTGTTGCACACAGCAGTAAGCTAGATCGATATTAGGCATGGTAAAACATGGTATTCGTGGTAAATCAAGAAAACAAGACTAAGACTAACAGTGTTGAGCTATATAACATGATTAGTTCTCTGTCGGTGAATGTATCCAAACAGTTGCTCACCTCTATAATAAACACAAAATATATTAAAGCTTCTTTGGTGTTTCTATGGTTTACACAAAATGAAACCGGAAACCGATGGTAACACAGGTGTGATATCACTGATAGGCGACACAAGGACATGGTCCTTGTCCTGGTTAAAATTGCTTATTTCTCTGGATTTAAACATTCTTGGAAACATTTGGGATAATGTGAATACACAAGCCAACAAAATATAAATCATTGTTCTAGTGGTTTTTGAATATTTTAATCCAAAAATCGTACATATTGTGCCTTTAAAGGGGTGGTTCAATGCGATTTCACTTTATTTATTTTTTTACTTTAGTTAGTGTGTAAGCTTGAGCATAAACAGTATCTGCAAAGTTACAGCGCTGAAAGTTCAATGCAAACAGAGATATTGTCTTTTAAAGTTATGGCAGTTTATTGCCTACAAAAACGACCGGTTTGTACTACAACGGGTTGGTGACATCATAAACCCTGCAAAACGCCCCTGGGAACACGCAACAAAGTGGGCGAGGCCATGTGGCGCAGCATAATGGAAGAGGAAGAGTTGTGTACACCGGACGTGAGCAGTGTGACGTGACGCGTCAAAAGAAATATATATATAATCTGTGATATTTTCTACACTGGATGCGCTGCTGAAGACAGCTTCCAGAATCTACATGAGTTTAATGCTGGATGGCTATTACTGAATGCACAAAGGCTATTACTGAAAAAAAGCAGTTCCCACTTTAAAAGCAGAAGCTGCTGTTTACTGGCTTCAAACTGTAAGTACGTTTTATTGTTTGTAAATGTCTTTTAAACATAGTTCTGTTGCTATTTTTGGTTGAATCAAGGACATATACAAAGAGCAACTCGTTTTTGCTTCCTTAGCCAGTTAGCTAAATTCTAGTGCATACTTCAACAAACACCAACAAACTTCTATGTTCATAGACAAACAGTTGTTCATGCTATAAATTAAACGCTACCTTTACAAAAATGCTACTACTCAGTAATGTATTCGGCTACAGTAAAGCTTTAATAAAACTGTATATTGAAAGCTAACAAACAGCAGTGACAGCATCTAAACACTGACACAAAAAAAAAAAAAAATGAAATACGATTCATAAACGTCCTTTAAAAGCCATGATCCTCTTCATCTGGGTCTAATTTGGGCTCAGTTTGATACAGCAATATAGACGCCATTATTTACATTTTCACTGAAGCAACAGATGGTAAGGGGTGCAGCGTTTCCTGACGCTTCAGCGAATCACGATACACTGGGCCAGCTACCAACCTGCTAACCAATCGGAGCACATTGCGTAATTTGGAGGGAGTGGCTTCATAGAACCAGGAAGTCAAACGAGCCGTTCATTTGACAGTGGAAACAGAGGTGTAGAATAAAGGTAAAATATACGAAAACATATATTAGACATATAACAGACATATATATAACATATAACAGACATGTTAAACTGTGCCCCAAGAATCAAGCATAGACAAAAAACAATGAACCACCCTTTTAAGAGACTGACATCACTGACCTTGATTCTAACTAGTAGTTTAGAAAGTGAACGAGATGTTACTGATCTGACTGATTAACTCAATCCTACGATAATTTAAGGAAATTTATACTTCAATTAAATTGGTCAAAGGTGACAGTGAAGACTTTAACGTTACAAAAGATTTTTATTTCAAATAAATGCTGTTCTTTTGAATAATCCTGCACAAAAACATATTTTTGGTTTCCACAAAAATATGAAGCAGCACAACTGTTTTCAACACTGATGATAATCAGAAATGTTTCTTGAGCAGCAAATCAGCATTAGAATGATTTCTGAAGGATCATGTGACACTGAAGACTTTTGAATGGTACACTATATCTTCCTTCATCCTTAGGTAATAAATTCAAGAAACTTTTAAGATGCTCAATAGCCAGATATGCTTTCTTATCTCATAATGCTGCAAACTCTCATGCGGAATTATTTTAGCGTGGCGTTGAATATTGATCAGCGGTGATGCAGGAATCACTGGTCAGTGAGCTTGAGCTGAACTCAGGCTCAGTCACAGGAAACTGTGCAATCCTCCAGTGAGTGACAGTAAAGTGACTATAATGAGATGCATTCTAGTATTATGTATAATTTATTCAGCATTTGAATAACAGTTTTGTTTTTCATGCTGTTAAGAGTGCCGACGTGAAGCTGATTGCTGATGTACAAAACAGCAATGAAGTAATTCAGGAACACAGCTCTCCGCTTCAACAAGCATTACACACACATCTAGGCTGATTATAATTTGCTTTGGATCAAATATTTACATACAAAGTTCTACAGTTAAAAAAAAAAAAGTGTAATAAAAGCGAAACTCAAAAACTAGAGAACAACATCTGAAAAGATCTGGCAAATGAAGAAACTTTGCTCTAGATCTGAGTGCAGTCTGTTTTAGGTGAGGATGATCGCATCAAGCAAATCTCCTGAAGCAAATTATATCATCCCCCTCTATAGTCCAACCCAGAGGATTTTTGGAAGGAATCAAGCCAAGG
Organism: Chanodichthys erythropterus; assembly: GCF_024489055.1. Lineage (NCBI taxonomy): Eukaryota > Metazoa > Chordata > Actinopteri > Cypriniformes > Xenocyprididae > Chanodichthys > Chanodichthys erythropterus. The sequence continues at coordinate 3,593,526 of NC_090239.1, read as the reverse complement.
GTACAGTCTATATGGTCATTTCTGCCTACTGAAAGCGCCCATGAACTCTACTGTCAGATCATATTTCATGTTCCTCTGCTGGCCAAAGGCTAGTGTGAACATACAAACTACATGTACGATGGACATATCTGCATTTTTCTCTTGTTGGGCAAGGTCAGACCTTGTTCCTGAGGACTCTGTATGGGGTTAAAGGTCAAAATGAGAGACATATTTTAAGTTCAGGCCTGAAATGAATGCTATTAATAGGCAGCAAAGTAGTGAGTATATTGTGGTGAGCTCAGTGTCACTGAATATAATTTCATATATCATATCTTAGACCATATATTATATCTCATACCATATATTATATCATGTCTCATGTATCATATATTATACTATATATTATATGTCATAACATATCATATCTCATCATATATCAATTATATCTCAAAAAAAAAAATAATAATAATAGTACTTTAAAATAGTCTATACAAATATTCAGAAAGTGGAGTATCACATAACTATAGCTTGCATCATTTATTGGAATTAACTGTAAAATCCAGTCTCTTGTGAAGTTTACTGTCAGTCAGGATGCTACCTTAAACGACAGCTGCCTATGTAGATAGTAAAATCACAGCAGCTCACTAGAGTCTGAAACAGAGCTTTATGGCAAACGTATCAGCACATTTTAGCTCCTGTTCATTGACATTTCTGCAGCGTTGCTGTACAAAAATTTCAAGGCCGTTTTGTTCTCTCATTTCTGATTACACTCACAAACACAGTCGGCGTCCTGCATGTCCTCTGCAGAATGCCGGGTGTGAAGAATGCTAACATATCTTTCCCACTGCGTGTATTGACCGTGAGCTGATAATGAGGAACGACAGAGTGAACGAGGCAGTCGGCGAACGGGTAGGCGGAGCGGCCAAACAGCCTGTGTAATGACCCGTCCTCTCTCTTTATCTCCTCACAGGCTCTCCTATCGGACCGGACAGGACACGGCCAACTGCGACACGTGTCGGAACAGCGCATGCATTATTTACAGGTTGGTTGCTGTATTTTGTTTAAAGCAAGAGCAAGTGAGATACAACAGCACACTGCACTAATAAAGATCAACTTCAGCCTAATCAGAGATTGTGTGAGCAATGAATATGATAAAGGAGAGGAAATACTCTCACTGACAGGAATTAGTGGGACACCCTCATTACAGAGCCCAGGACAACATTCTCTGGATGCTGAATCAGTTATTTAAAGAAATAGCTGATTCAAATATTAAAAGTTAGTCTTTTACTCAAGCTCAAGTCCGACCACATCTGGATGATGTTATTTTCTGTGGAATCTTTATGCAGCTCTTTTGCATCACAATAACCTTTAAGGACAAGGACACATCCTTAAAGTACCATTAAAGTGTCCATATGACTTGTGCACTAAACTAAGTCTTCAAAAAAAGAAATATGCTAATCATGATTCACTAATTGCCTTCCCCTCCGCTTTAGCTAGAGGCTAGAACAACAACAACAACAAAAATGTGTTCGTTTATTGCACATGTATTGCACAATATATATATATATATATATATATATATATATATATATATATATATATATATATATATATATATATATATATATATATATATATATATATATATATATATATATATATATATATATATATATATACACACACTTGAGAAGCAGCGCTGCATAAGGTGTTATGATTTCATTTCAGTTATTTTAATTTCAGGCAGTTCCTTTGACCTCATGATTCTCATTTGCTCTGACATGCACTGTGAGCTGTAAGGTCTTATATAGACAGGTGTGTGGCTTTCCTAATCAAGTCCAATCAGTATAATCAAACACAGCTGGACTCAAATGAAGGTGTAGAACCATCTCAAGGATGATCAGAAGAAATGGACAGCACCTGAGTTAAATATATGCGTCACAGCAAAGGGTCTGAATACTTAGGACCATGTGATATTTCAGTTTTTTTTTTTTATATAAATCTGAAAAAATGTCAACAATTCTGTGTTTTTATGTCAATATGGGGTGTACATTAATGAGGAAAAAAATGAACATAAATGATTTTAGCAAATGGATGCAATCTAACAAAGAGTGAAACATTTAAGGGGGTCTGAATACTTTCCATACTCACTGTGTGTGTATTATACACACACACACACACACACATATAATATATCCCATATATATATACACACACACACGTACAGTCAGGCCAAAATTTATTTAGACACCTTGAACATTTCATTCATTAATACAGTTTATTCACTATACCTTCACTTCACACCTTAACTTCTAAATTTTTTAGCAATTTTACTGGTAGTCCACTGTAGGAAGAAGTTTTGGGGATAATATGCCAAAGTTTACTTTATTTTGCTATCCTCACTGAACCTTAAGTGTCTTGCTCCCACTATATGTAAATATATATCAAAAATATATAAAAAAAGTCTGAATAATTTTGGTTTGACTGTATATTCTTTTTTTTTTTTTTTTTTTTTTTTTTTTGTAGCCTTTTGCTTAATAGTATTTTAAAAAAAAAACACTACATACAGGTTTGGAACAGCGTGAGTAAATAATTACTTTCATTACAGTTTACTTCAGCTGCTACGGCGGCTGAGAATCTGTGTCTGTACTGCAGTTCTTAAACTAAAGGTATAGGTGTAGTTCTTATTCAATAGACGGGACAAACACAAACAATATGTAGTGAGTGCAAACCTATCATTTCAAAGCAGTAGAGTGAACTTAAGTGAGACGCACCCATTTTGCAAAAGGAGCCGGAGCAGAAAAGTGCATCTGAGTGTGTAAAGGTCAGACTGTTAAGCGCTTCTCAGAGTGTTTTTGTCTCCAGTGGGCGGATGGCCATCTTAAAGTGCAATGAGAGCTGAAGTGCGTGCATCAGGGATTCTGGGTAATTGACAGGTAGTAATCGCCAAGAGAGCTTGTTGTACAGAATGCAAGATTCCTTACAGAAAGTGTTTCACAAGCACATGAGTCATACCAACGACTTATATAGCCTGTTGTGCTTTTTTGGAAGAACTGGCCATTTAACATGCATGCAATCCTGAAAAAAGAGAAATATACTGCCCGATTCATTCTGATGTGGAGCATAAATGGAAGAAAATCAACCTGAGAAGCATCTCAGAGGACAGCTAAGCGGTGCTGTAGATAGAAAGCGTCAAAGTGACATCCGCGCTCCTGTGAGAAGATGAGGCTCCCAGCAGAAGACGAGCGACAGACACACAATCAAATTTAGCAGCTCTCTTTGAAGCGAAAGGAAGGATTAAACGCAATCTAATTACACGCGGCCCAGTGAAAACACTCGACAGGAGAGAGAACCAATCTCTCAGGATGAGCTGAGCAGCATAAGAAAGTCCTGAAGCAACATGCTCGATGGATCATTTTATTAGTTATCCAACCAATTCATGTCAGTGAAATGATCAAGTTGGTCAGTTCATACCAGTTTTGTGATTTATTAGTTAGTCATTTACTTTAGTCAATATATATTTTATTATATATGACTATATAATAAAATACAGCATTATATTATATGTGTCCCTGGACCACAAAACCAGTCTTAAGGGTCATTTTTTTATTTTATTTTTTAAATCAAAGCTGAATAAATGCGCTTTCCATTGATGTTTGGTTTGTTATAGGATAGGACAATATTTGGCCGAGATACAAGTATTTGAAAATAGTTGATGGTGCAAAAAAATAAAAATAAATCAAAATATTGAGAAAAACACATTTAAAGTTGGCCAAATAGCAATGCATATACACACAAAATGGACCAGGGTCACATATGAGGATTTTTTTATGCAAGGCAAAATTATAAATTTATCAATATATACAGAGTAATTAGTTTTATTTTAATGTAACAATTACAATAAATTATATGAATAGACTGTAAATAAATATAATATTTATACATTATTAAAATATAATTAAATACTTCATTATATAAATGTATAAACAAATATTTATAAAGTAATTGGTTTTATTGTAGGTAATAATTACAACAGATTATAAAAAAAATACTATAAATATAATATTATATTAATAAATATCTTGTGTGTTGTGTGCACGTTTAAAAATATTGCTTGGCGTAGGCCTACTCTTTACACAGATGACACGCAGAATGGCCTCACATCCACATAAAGCATGCTAATGGAGTTCAGTCTGAAGAAGCTAAAGACTTCTACTTAGCATAATATGGTAGGGAGGAGAAATCTCATGACACAAACCGCAGGAGCTCAGATCATTGGTCTTCAGTGTCAGCAGCGGCTCTGAATGAATTTGTGTTTGTCGTTCAGCATCAGGCTGTGTTCCGAAACTCAAGCTGCCTACTCAGAGATTTAAAGGAACATAAGTGTGCATGCAACATAAATGTAGTTCTAAATCGTATTCTAAACATAAATTATTCACTTGTTTTGGACAAATTCTAGCCACTGGCACAAGGCAGTGTTGTTTGTGTTAACTTTGTGTTAAAACAGTTTTCAGTAAATAAAATAATACACTCTAAAAAATGCTGGGTTAAAAACAACCCAAGTTGGGTTGAAAATGGACAAACCCAGCGACTGGGTTGTTTTAACCCAGCGGTTGGGTTAAATGTTTGCCCAACCTGCTGGGTAGTTTTATTTAAACCAATTATTGTTTAAAAATTGCTATATGGCTAGCTTAAAATGAACCCAAAATAGTTGGGAAATTAAAAACCAGATGCAATCAGAGGCAACAATAATAGACAAAAGGTGAATGTTTATTAATAAGCTTTAATATTTTATTAATATAAATTTAATAGTTCAATAGTTTATTAATATAAATTTATTAATAAGCAATTTAATAAATGTTTATTGTTTAATAATTTTTCATTGAACATTAATAAAATGTTCATTTCCAACATACTTTTGGTTAATTTTAATTAAGCAATACAGTAATTTTTAAACAATAGTTGAGTTAAATAAAACTACCCAGCAGGTTGGGCAAACATTTAACCCTACCGCTGGGTTAAAACAATTTGTCCATTTTCAACCCAACTTGGGTTGTTTTTAACCCAGCATTTTTTTTTTAGAGTGCACTGATATTAAATAAATATTATATAAAAAAAAAAAATAAAAAAAAAAAAAAAAACAAAAAAAAAAAAAACTGAAAAGCATAAAAGAAAATTAAAAATGTTTCCTTGGTAATTAAATAAAATAAGTTTAAACTGAAGTACAAAAATGACTAAAATTGAAATAAAAATAAATTAAAAATAATGAAAGGACAGAAAAAAAAGAAAATGTAAAAAACTGAAAATGTAAAAAAAAGCTAATTCAAAATATTAATAGATACTATAATAGTATATCAGTTTTAGATGGACACTGGAAGGAATTTATGTACACTTAGCATAGAAAATTAAATAAAAATTAGATAAATTCATCTAAGATGGTGGACGAATAGAGAGAAATGATTAATATTCTGTGATACATGAATATGAACATTACTTTAAAAAAAGATAAAAAATAGCTAAATCTAATTAACATTTATCTTTTTCATTCGTTTGCATGCTTTGTATTTTAGTGCAAAGTAGAGCATCGCAGAATTAGAACAGCAACAAGCTTGTCAAACTCTATTGTAATCAATTGCAAAACAAGTCTCAAGCATTATTTGTGTGGTGTGCAGAGACACAACCAACCTATGCAGAGCATTCTGAATTGTCTTGCAATTTCTGTGCCGATTCCTTCAGAATGGGTTAAAATATGTCCAGATGTTTTAAACAGATGTGTGTTGTTGCCTATGAGGGTTTATTTCAGTTACAGTACCGGTACCTATGCATACAGTAGACAGCAAGATGGCTCACTAGATTTGAGTCGAGCAACTGTTTCAGGCTTTAGTTTGGCAGTTTAACCTTCTGCATCCCTTCATTTCCTGCATCATTATCCCTCCATCACTCCGTATTACTCCTCTGTCTGGCACTCACTCTCTCTGAAGGATCTACCCATGGCTGACATTCTTAAAGGAATGTTCTGGGATCAATACTAGTTAAGCTCAATCGACAGCATTTGTGACAAGATCGATTACCATAGAAAATAACTTCGACTCATCACTGACTGCAACAAACACACTTACATCAAGACGATGCATATTATTTGAGCTATAGAGTTGTTTTGATGCATTCCTTATTGTACCTGCAATTTGTGGGAGGAGTGCACGTTATTTTCTGTGGAAAACCCTGAACATTCCTTTAAGTGTTAATTATATGAAAAATGCACACAAACAATTTCAATTGATTTCATTTCTTTCCCTCCCTGGGGTGATCACTAAACTGAGGAGAGGGAACAGATCGTGCACCCATAAAAGCAGATTTAGGAGTATTCAATTTATTTGAAGTCGAGCTGCTCAGAGCTAAAATTCTTCTTCTGCACTTTGTTCTCCTGCTAACCATGTCATCGCGTTTCATCACACTAGACTGCATTTCGTAATGTGGCCGTCCGGATGGGATACAGATCTCCCATGGTCTATTTGGAGGGAAATAACTGTTTAATTGTTAGGGCTTAAAGGGATTGCAAAATACCACAAATCCTACAGGCCCTAATATTGTTCAGCATCACTATTGTTATTGCTTAAACTCAGGGTTAGTGATCTGAACAAACAGGCTATTAAGCGTTGGTGCATAACAACATAGTTTTTGATATAGACACAAAACAATAACTGAACTTGTGTGGAATTCACAAAAAAAATATATATTTATTTTGGGGAAAAAAATTATATATTTTTGCCATTAAAATATTGATTCAGTAGACTACACTCCAAGGAAAAAATTTGTAAAATGTTTACCCTCACAGCAATAAATTTTACCTCTTCTAAGTCTAGTCCAGTCAGCTGTATTTTTATAGCGCTTCATATAACCGAAACTGTAGCAAAGCAGCTTCTCAATGTTATGAGGAAAATAACAGAATCAACGATGTAAACATAAAATATAAGATCAATTCGGCTATAAGCAGCTGTAGCAAAACAATATTGCCATTATTCAGCTCAATTTAGTTCAGTGTTGATTCAGTTCAGTTCAATAACTGTTCATTCAAGGTACAGTACTAATATAAAAAAAAAAAAAAAGAGTGTGCATGACACACCTTGATGGGTAGATAAGGTACAAAGACTAGTACTAGTGCTTTTTTGCACATTTTTTTGAGAATATACTGTGAATAAAATATTTAAAAAATAATATAATATAATATAATATAATATAATATAATATAATTTTAATATTATATAATATATTACATTATAATATATTATATTATATTTATAATTATATAATAATAATAATAATAATAATAATAATAATAATAATTATTATTATTATTATTATTATTATTATTATTATTATTATTATTATTATTATTATTATTATAAGTAAAAAGCCTATATTATTTTTTTCCTCTCCTTCCTTACCTTCAAAAACAGGTATCCACCTTGAAACCTCCCTGAACATCATAGCAACAACCTGGAAGCCATTAACAACACTAAGTAATGCCCTAAAAATCAGCACCACCACCCTAAAATGTTGTCTACACCTGACACGAGAGTTGACACACAACAGCTAGAAGCTGTCTACACTGTTGCATGAAAGTTACTTTTAAAAGTAATGCATTACAATATTGCGTTACTCCCTAAAAAAGTAACTAATTATGTCACTTAGTTACTTTTTGTGGTAGTAATGCATTACTTTTTCTCACCTGGGTTTGTTTTTTTTTTAACAAAAAAGTTCAATTTTTGGCAAATGTAAAGAAGCTTTCACCACAAAAGTGAAATGAATAAGCCTCATGCTTGTACAGTAGAGGGCGCAGCTGCTGCTATTGTGGAATACAGAAGAACTGAACGCAGGAGATGAAGTAAATGAATAAATGTATGCTCACATTTAGTCTAGAATAACCATCATGTTTACACAGCAGACAATGCCTCTGCACTCCAAATTTCTCTCAACATAGGGACAGAAGAGCTGTCAGTCAATGTATCTCAGATATTTTGTTGTAAATGTTAAAGTAATGCATTACTTTACTAGTTACTTGGAAAAAAAAAAAAGTAATATTATATAAAAAGTAATATTATTAGGTAACTCACGTTACTTATGTTTTACCTTCAACAGGCACTGCCGTTGCAAATTCATTTTTTTCGTCCTATGAGAAGTATCACGAGTGCTTTACATCATAAATAGAACGAGGCATCAGTTTACTGTAGACAACATCACTGATTATAATGGGTTCTACTGTCTTTTGTCACGTCTCATCGTGGAGAGTTCTTTAGACACGGTGTAACATTATGGCCACTTTTGCATGAGAAATCAGCACTGACATACAGTCTAACTCCACAATCTCTAAAGTTATCAGACCAACATGTGTGTTGCCTGACAATCTCATGATCATCCCATGATCAGAGGTCTTCTGACCTGCCAGAGAAGCTGGAATGAACCGTACAGAGCATGCACGCACGCGCACACACACACACACACACACTACGCCGGCGTGGAAATTCCATTAGAGCTGAGCTGAGGGGAGAGGAGATGATTACATTACAGAGATGTTTAAACGCTCTGTGCAGAGACACCAGGAGATCTCTCTTTCTCTTGCACACTGTCCAAACCCTCTCTCCTCTCCTTTATGCTAGAGTAATGATGCTCTCCATGCTAACACAGAAACGCTGGCTTTATTCAGAGCCGGCTGGTTGCTATAGATACTATGGTGATACCACAGTGAAGCTGGTGGGTGTTGAGAGTGTATTGTGTGTGTGCGTGCACTTTTGAGAGATACGGTTTAATCTGTAGATAGAGTGAAGCAAAGTATGATTGACAGCTGTATTAATACCTTACAAACAGAGAGAGAAACGAGAGAGCACAAAATAGGAATGCAAGATATATCTGTACAATATATCTTATTAGAAAATTGTGAATCCTCTTTTCTTTCTTTTTTTTTTACTGAAAATATTTTTTTACTATATTCAAACCAGCTAGAGATTGAAGCTTTAGGTTGTGTCGTGTAAAAGTAAAAATTTAAGTGTCATCTTGTGTTTTCAAGATTACGATTTGTGTAATGGGCCTACTGTGCAAAACTCACCAGCATGAAGGTGGAATAAGTTGTTCTCAGTGGTTTCTAGGCTGTTGCTATGCATTTGTTAAGGCATTCTGACTAGTTGCTAGGGTGCTGGCAGGTGTTTATTGCCCCAAAGCCTCATGATCATGTCTTTATGACGTTTGGATCTCTAGATATGTGAGGGGACTCTTTACATACCAACGCAGAGTGAAAAACTGTAGTCCACTTCCTTAGAAAAGCAAAAGTTCTTGTTTTATTTCCCACATACAAACAAATAAATGTTATTTAAAAATGATTTAAAAATTGAAGTAAACAAATTTAAATATATACATCAATAAATAAACAACAACTACAACCATTATTATTATTTAAAAAAATATATTTTAAAATTACATACAAAATAAAGAAATTTAAATAAAATAATTTAAATACACAAATAAATAAATTAAAATATTAATAATGTAAATGATGTAAATAAATAATTTAAATAATTATTATTTTATTTTATTACTACTATTATTTTTTCAATTAAATTAATAAAAAAAGTACATTTAAACAAACCAATAAATATCTATTTTCATGATGTAGAAAAAAAACAAAAATTGAACAGATTCTTGCTAAACAAAATAGATGAAGTTGACATGATTATATATTGAAAAACAACATGTCTGGTTTAGCATTACAGACATCTGAATTTATCTCTTATATACATATATTCAACAGGACCGTGAACTTCCAATGCGTCAGTCAGACATTTGCACCCCTGCATAAAGTATGTTTTGGGTCTAAATGCAAACAATAGTGAAGCTTCCTTTGGCAAAACACTAATTACCAGGTAGACTATCATCTGTATCAAACATTTCTCAGTGTCTCCCAAGTACAAACACACAGTAGTTTGAGTGAGTCTCTCTAAAACCACAAAGAGATGAAAGTCATGGAGCCTATACAAAAATCAAGGAAATGAAAGTGTCTTCATTTTCGGTTCTTGCTTTGTGGGGAAAAAGGCACAAAAACAAATGAAAGAAGCTTGTTTAGGTGTGTGATAAGTGCATCGTACCTCCACCACCGAGAGAGAGAAGGAAGGAATAATGAATGTTTCATTAAAAGCTCTTCCGAGTCGCTCTCTCACACAGATGATTATCTGGGCACGCTGTCCCTCTGCTAATGAGCCCGAGATACGAGCCGGCCTTCAGCAGCACCGCATCTCCCTAGTGAAAGGCCTCGACCTGCGCTCTTTATCTCTGCGTGCGTTTGCGCGTTCCTCTCCATTCTAACGAGTGTCAGTGACGCACGGCGGGCCTGCGGGATCCGGTCGGGCGAGCGCTAAGAAACATGACAGACGGCACAGCGTCTCGTAAAACGATTTTGAATCAGAGCAGACGAAGCTCGACCCAAACCCCCAGCGGTCCACATCAAACGTCGTCGCCTCACAGATATGTGCTCGTGTGAGTGATGAGAGGGCATCTGGTGCTAATGAGAGACAGATTCACTTTCACTGGGGTGTCAGTCTGTTGTCTTTGGCACGGATGTGTTTCCTTTCCAATGCCAGAGTGGCACACTGACACAAACACAACACATTTACCAATCTTTCCAAATCTCACCAGAGATGAGCCAACTAATTAAGCTAACAAACTTTCTCAGCTAAGCAAAAAAAATAACAAAATACTAAAATTCACAAGCAGCAGCAAGGCTGAGCAACACACCAATATATGAAATATTAAATATACTACATATGAAAATTAAGGATGTTAAAATGAATGCATTAATGCATTCAGTTTAACGCATTAAAAATATTTAACATGACACACTATACATTACATTGTATGGTCATGCTCTTATTCATGCAAAACTTTTAAACTTGGCGTCACAAGACACACAACTCAGTGTGGTTCAGGTGTGAGACACACACACACACACACACACCCACTTCAGACAGCGCTTGAACGGACAAAAACACAATTACGCCAAAAATTCCCATTTGGCTGAGTATTCTCGAATGCAGTCTCAAATGAGTTAAAGTCTTGAATGAATGTAAAGAGTTTTGAGAAAATGTAATGTGTGTCAGATCTGCGTCATGTGTGTCAGATCTTAAAGTGACAGTAGCCTAATAAACCTGCTGTTGTGTTGTGTATCATTAATGGCACAATATGTAAAGATTCTTGACTTAAAATATCCAAAAACCACTAGAACAGTGTTATATATTTTGTTGACTTGTGTACTTTATCCAAGATGTTCCCAAGAATGTTTAAACCCAGAGAATCCAGAGAAATCACTCACTGCTCTTGCCTGAATAACTTCTGTAGCTTTAATAAATTGGATTCAACTATCAAACAGTTTGAACTTATTTACTGAAAGCTTTTGTTACTAAACAAGTTAGTTGAAGCCGACATGTTTATATCAGTTACCTGAGTAACAACATGTCTGGTTTAATATCACAGACATCTCAATTGATCTCGTATGTACGTATATTCAACAGGACCATGAACTTCCAATGCAGTGGTCAGCAAGTTTCTGGTCTAAATGCGAGCAATAGTGAAGCTTGCTTTGGCAAACACTAATTACCAGCTATCAGTATCAAATGTTTCTCAGTACATATCAAGAGTACAAACAGAGGCGAGCCAACTAATTAAGCTAACAAACTAATTAAGCTAACAAACTTTCACAGCTAAGCAAAAAAGCAACTAAAATTCACAAGAGGCATCAAGGCTCGACAATGCAGCTATTAAATAAATAAATATGTATATATATATATAAAAAAAAAAATAAAAAAAATAAAAAAAACATGCATGCACCAATATGCAGCTATATTTACCTATTAAAACTGCATTGTGGAGACGTCCGTGAAATTGAGCGAGGAAGCAAATTAACCACTGCATCTTTTGATTGAATGAAACCGACAGTTTGAACTTATTTACAAAAATGCTAACAAGCTAAAACGTGTCACGTCTCATCGTGGAAGTCACCAATCATGAAACAATGCCAAATTCATGCAACAAAAAAGGACAAATGAAATTAAACTCATTGTAATATTCACAATGTTGCATAATTGTATATTGTATATTTAAAAAAAAAAAAGACTACTCTTAGCTCTTTAGATTTTTGACAGCAAAAACTTAAAGGAGAACTATTATGCCTCTTTTCACAAGATGCAATAAGTGTCTCTGGTGTCTCCAGAATGTGTGTGTGAAGTTCCAGCACAAAATACCCCACAGATCATTCATTATAGCTTGTCAAATTTGCCCATATTTGGGTTTTGGGTATTTGGGTAAGGCAAAAACACACCATTTTTGTGTTTGTCCCTTTAAATACAAATGAGCTGCTGCTCCCACCCCCCTTTCCAGAAGTGGGTGGAGCTTTAACAGCTTTAACTTCAGTGGCTCAACAACAACAAAGCTGGAGAATCTCACGCAGCCAAAATGAGGATTGTCAGTAACGGTGTTCAGCCTTACATTGTTCAAACTGGAGTCGACACTGATGGAGAGACTCAGGAAGAAGTTACAACTTTTAGAATAAAACTGGACATCTCTGAATGGTTAGTGGATAAATTTATGTAGTTGCTGTGGAGTTGATTCAACTCATCCACTAGCATGTGCCGTCATGTTAAACTTTTGTGCAAATCCAGTGTTGAATTGACCCTCGTTTGTGAAGCAGTCCAGCGTAAAATACTACAACAACTCTTCCTCTTCTCTAAAGAAGCCCAACATGGCCTCACCCCCTTTGTTGCGAGTTATTGGGGGCGGGGTTTATGTACATTTTGGGGATTATGATGTCACCAACCCATATAGAAGCTCATCGTAGTCCCTACCAGCCATTCGTTGAAGTCTTTAAAAAAGTGATTTCTGAGAAAATATCTCCCTTTGAGAACTTTGAGCATAAAAAACATCTGCAAAGATACGACTCTCAAACAGCAACATTACACACTAACTAAAGTAAAAAAAAGTCAAATCATAATCAAGGAGCACTTTAAAAGTGGGTCAGGAAAGTTGAAAATGTCAAAATCGACACTAATGTGCTCAAGACGTGGGTGTTTCCAGTATTTTAATAATAATAATATTAATAATAATATGTTTATTTTTTATAGCGACAAACAAAATATAACAGACAGTCAGAAGGGACATTCAGAAGAACAGAGGTTGACAACAAATAACTACAGATAATCAACATGAGAGGTCAAGCAATCAGATGTTAAGCATCAATTAGCCTATATCAAGAGAGTAATCGTGTAACAAACAAACAGAAAAAATTGAGAAAGAGAAGCAGGAAGGAAAATGAATTATTTATAGAGCAAAGTGAATTGATGCGTTTTAATTTGAGACTTAACGGTCTGAAGAGAGGAGGTAGCACGAAGACTGTGGGGCATATTATTCCATAGCTTAGGGCCTATAATACTGAAAGCCCTACCACCCACAGTAGAGAGTTTATACTTGGGCACGAAAAGCAAGTTATCATTTCTAGATCTGAGGTTGCGGGCAGGAACATAAGGTTGCACTAACTCAGCAAGATATTGAGGTGCGAGGCCGTGACAGGCCTTATAAACTAAGACTGAGAGTTTAAATTGGATACGATTTACCACAGGAAGCCAGTGAAGTTGGTAAAGGATGGGAGTGATAGCGCATATTTTTTTGTTATACGTAAGGGCTCGAGCAGCAGAGTTTTGTACCATTTGAAGGAGTTTAATTGCTTTGGCAATTAAAAAAAAAAAAAAAACATTTGTTCTCACTCAGGGTCTGATGAACATCAGGTCACTGTGAGAACTTAACTGCCACACACTGATGCATTTCCTGAGTAAATGTTGCATTGAGAATGGGATGAGAGGGTCTCTACGTTAATGAGCTTAAACAGGAGGAGCAGAGCGAGATCAAACCACTCCTCATCCTGAGGGATGAAGGGAAGGAAAGCCTACGCCACATAAAAGAATACAGCGCTAAGCTGAATGCAGGGGCAATGAGCAGGGATATACAGCCTTATCAACGGCTTTCAGCTTCTAATTAGCAGCTTAGAAACAGTGAAAAGCGTCGGTCGTGACAACAGTCGTGGGTGGAGTGCAGGAGACAAGGCGAACGATCAATGAAATATACCACGCAAGCGTCAGAGAGGAATCTAGGCCTGTCAGACGAAAACAAGAACGGCTCTGCGTTCACGTTGGCTCGTGTTGCGGTTGCAACGCACTCGACTCTCTAATGCAAATGAAATATTGACGTTCTTTAGACAGCCACTTCACTGCATTGCTCTCTAATGATGCTCTAGTTTATTCTGTGGAGAACCGTATCGATCCAGTGAGAAATATTAAACATTGATTTGTGATTCGAAAGCTAGAAATAGTGAGCACTGTGCCGTATGTCATGCCTCGGCAGAAAAAGAGCTGGCACTTCAAGTCAGAGAACAAAATTAATACTCCTATTAAACAGAAATATTAAGAGCTTATGGAGTTGAAAATGTGGTTAATTCTTCAACGACCTAGAATGATTTTTTTTATTTAATAGAAATAGATGAATCACAGAGAACTCGGAGCTCAACAAAAATGAGTGTGAGACAGTGTGAGACAAAGATGAGACATTTTAGGAACGTTGATGGAAACATGTAGATGTAAAAAATAACGTTATTTACATTTTTTTCTTTTCATATTCATACCCCCCAAACTGTACATTTCAATTATTTAATTGTTAATATTAGTTATTATAAAAATAATAGACTTTTTATTTCATTAATTTATTTTTTGCATATAAAAAATCCACAAAAAAGCATATTATATACAGTGCCTGTCAAATGTTTGGACACATTATTATTATTATTATTTTTTTTTTTATGTTTTTGAAAGACTCTTATTATGCATGCATACATACGTACATACATACATACATGCATGCATGCATGCATACAATTATTTATTTATTTATTTATTAAAAAAATAAAAACAAACATTCATGGTGAGTGCAATGCAAATGTTTGAAATCAGCATCTGATTTAACAAAAAGCATCTCTCCAGGAATATGGAACTACAAAGCACAATCAACCACCACCAAATTATCACCAACTGTGAGAAGCTCTTAGAGAAACTCAAAGCAGCTTGTTCAAAGAGCTTCTTGAGACTTATTGAGGTAATGAGTGATTTGTACGCGTCTCTCTGTAGCGAGAACATGGTCATATTGATAAGGGCATAATTACCAGGTTGTGTTGTGTGATTAATTTTCTAATTGCTGTACTGCACTGTCTGAATGCAAAGGCCAGACACACAACAAATGAGATGTGTCTTCAATAACACACACACACTTTACATAACCTTTCATTTTCAAGCCGAACACTTGCTGTTCAACAGATTCAAACCAGTATAGCCTATGCAATTCAGTGCGTTTATCATTTGAATTTGAAATGAACATGTTTCTGAAAGATGCTTTGTACAATCTAGTGCATGAAATCAACAGGAAAGCAATGCATTTCTCTGTGAAGTAATTCAAAGACAGACTTCATTTCACATGTTGAATGGCAGCTCTATGGGTGCAGTCTGCAAAATAAACCCCATCAATGCTGGTGAGTCACATTCGTAAAATGCATTTTGAACAGGGGGTTTGGGCTATAGCGAGTCTTAAATGACTCTTACTATCTGTTAATCTGAACGGTCTGTCAGTGAGAGAGGAATATGAGTCTTTTTTACTTCATCACAAAACATCACGACATTGCTTCTATGTGTCTCATGACATGACAAGAAATGTTCTCTAAAAATGCTGTAGAGATAGAAAAAGCTTTTAAAAAAGCAAAGTAAATAAAATACTATAGCCACAGAAATTCACCATTAACCTACTTTTACATGTGAAGACTGGGTTGTCTAGCAAAAGTAGATTTTTTATTTTTATTTTTTTACAAAACAATAAGGCATTGAAGGTCATGCTATATTGCGTACTGTGCATCTTGCTTTAGACAAGATTGTATTCACAGTCTCTCATACCATTGATTAAATAAAATCAATTATATTTAAATAAAGCTATAAGGTCTCTTGCATCAGAATTTTACATTAAGGGGTGTTTTAAGAAATGACTCAAACAGTTTTTTACCAGCTATAAATTACAAAAAAAAAAAAAAATAAATTCTGAAACAAGTAATAATAAATTAATATACAAATATTTACTATATATATTATATATATATATATATATATATATATATATATTAAAAAAATACAAATATTTACATATATATATATATATATATATTAATATTTATATATATATATTAATATTTATATATATATATATATATATATATATATATATATATTAATATTTATATATATATATATATATATATATATATATATATATATTAATATTTATATATATATATATATATATATATATATATATATATATAAATATTTATATATATATATATATATATATATATATATATATATATATATATATTTATATATATATATATTTATATATATATATATATATATATATATATATTTATATATATATATATATATATATATATATATAAATATTTATATATATATATTAATATTTATATATATATATATATATATAAATATTTACATATATATATATATATATATATTAATATTTATATATATATATTAATATTTATATATATATATATATTAATATTTATATATATATATATATATAACATTTATTCAATATTTATCTTGTAATTTTTTCATAGGCCTAATCACTTGACTATTTAACAGAGGCGTTGGCTCTCATGTCAGTTCCAAAGTCTAAAATCTAACAGTGGACAATGCACAGGCAAAATGAGTTAATATTGTTATCAAATGTCTGTTTTAGATTATGAATATCACAATTGCTATAACTAAATTTATTAAATTACAGATTTATATCAAGCATCAGCCACAATCAGCTCTCATATTGCCTTATCCGAGTTTTCCAAAAAAGCAAAATTAGTTTACAAGGACTTTGAATATGGCTTATCAAATCACATTTCACAACTCGAAATATAAAGATGTGATCAAATCCAGCATACAGTTCTATAAGTGCACAAACACTCTATCCTTCAAGAGATGGAAGTTTGTGCAGTCTGTTAAAGTGAAATAATCCTTCTCTCTATCATCCCTCTTCTCTCTCACACACTCATTCACCCTCACTTTTACCCCATCTCTCCATCTCTGCTCTCTAATCGTGGAGATTAATGTGACTCATCCCAGGAATCAGATGTGTAGTGGATGCTGGATTATCTCCGTCACATAAGATGGACACTCCAGAGGATAAATCCCACAATGCATCACCCGCAAAAACCGAATGCACCCAGAAGTAGGAGCTTACACTTTACACACAGCCAGCAACATCAGCTCTATAAACTATAATCTAAAGGCACACGGAGAGAAGCATAATAAAGATCATTAAACTCATCTGTTGAGCCTGAAGTTCTTAATTCACTGCTTTACATCAAAGGAAAGTACAACAATACAGCAGCTTCAGACCATCTGGAAACTGAAATGTTCCCTTATAAAATGTACCATTTCTGTCAGACCGCCAGAGAAACCTAAAGCCTAAAAGCCTTTTACTTGATTTTTCACCAAAAAAAAAAAAAACAAAAAAAACCAGTAAACTAGAACATATATTTTGCATAATGAAAACAAAGTCTAAATTTAAGATATTTTCATGAAAACAAATAAAAATAATATCTTCATGGTCCTAAACTAGGCTTCATTTTCTTTATGCAATACATACTACAATGGGGTGAAATTAAAAGTTTTTATATTGCACTAAATCACAATTTATATAAATTCAATTAAACCTTCTACCTCTGTCATTAGAGCAAGGCTAATATGACCTCTTAGTAGACTTATATATATATATATATAGATGTACAGTAGTATCAAAGTTGTCCTAAAACCTTCCTCTTATGACAACTTTGATGATCTTTTTTGATCCACTTCAAATTTTGACTACGATGGATAGATCCATAGATAATATTAAATAATAGCCAAATATCATTTTAGGCACAGTTTAAGCACACTTGCATTTAGTTCTGGCTCAATTCTGGAAGGCAAAAGCTACTTTTCATGTTCCAATGAATTCAATTCAATGGGAAAAAAAATCAAGTCCCTGTATATTTAACTCATTAAATATCCTTATTCACTCATAAATGTCATAATACAGAAGTAAACTGTACTGTAAAAATACTTTTGGTTGACAAATAAACCCTTTCTACTGTTGATCTCAAGACTGACAGCATATACTGTGTTCCTGAGCACATCTGACGCTCTGACTGTATACACATGAGAATTGTGCTGAAGCTGCATTTATGTTGCGCGGCACACACAGTAAGTGTCTGTTTTGTTTGTTCTGCAGTGTGGAGCTGGACTTTAAACTGCAGGAAGATAAGCTACAGCCTCTGATGAAGAGATTGTGTCCCACGGAGGAGTCCCTGTTCCCCCCTCTGCCCTATCCTCAGGAGACCATCGGCTCCACGCCCAAACGCAAGTCCAAAGCGGAGGCCAAGAAACACGCGCGATGGAAACTCTGGTTTCTGTGACCACAGGAATACATACACCGCTTTCTACAACTTTATTATGCTTCTGATCATATTTTCAAGAAGGGAGTTCAACGACAGAATGCAACGCTCCATGTGCATTTGTTCACTTGCTTAGTTACGCCCGTTTTTGATCAGGATGGTACAGGTTTTTGGTTTCCCCCCTTCTGTACTTTATGGATGCGAGTACTGAACTTGATTTGGAAATAATCGCAGCCAGCATTCATAAAAAATAAAATAAATGTATATTCAAACAGAAAAAAAAAGGAATTTGCTTCCGGAAAAAAAAGGAATAATGAGACTCTTTCCCTCAAGCAGAGTGTGAAATTATTTTAAGAGAGTGAGAGACATTACTGGATCAATAACAAATCTTGATTTACAATTGTTGTTATTTTTTTGGTCCTCATCCTGCTAAAGGTTTGGAAAATCAGGAGGATGTTTAAAACACAAACAGGACACAGGCTTTTCATTTTGGTCTTCTCTTCCTCAAGCATCGACGCAATCGCAGCATTAAATCGAAGCACAATTCTTCGGATGCACTGGATGATGATTCTCACAGAGGACTTCATGGATTTAAAACTCACTAGAGGATGTAATTATTTGCAGACCAAAACAGTGAACTCACAAAAAATTCATTATATGGGATTTATATGAAAACAATCTTACAAGCCTCTGTGAATTCATATAAACTTTCATATACTATTATTACCAGGAAAAAAAAAAGAAAAAAGTATGACTTATTTTTCTAGATTCGTAATAATCACACATTTAAAGATTTTCTAGACACACTATATATAAGCTTCTCTCACTTATTGGATTATTGAAATTATAGGAAGCGTTTTAAGCTCAGTGTGTGTTCATTTGAAATTATTTCATTTCAAATAATGTTCTTCTAATACAACTACAGACATAACCATGGAAACAACGGTAAATGTTTACCTTTTTGTGACAGGAAGTCATGTGATACACAGTTACCATAAAACTGTGATCACTCTGATGAGCTGATCTGCATATGGAGAAGAAAAAAAAAAAAGATGTTTGGACAAAACAAGATCTAAATGTCACAGACTGACCTCTTGGTGCAATATATATATATAAAAAAAATACAAACTACAAAGCTGAGCAGTTTGAAGTGTTGCAGGAAAGTAGATTAAATTTATATTTTAAATTTTAAATGTATTTTTACTTAAAAACAGAATCCTTAGAGCGTGACATTGCATCCTGTTTAGTGTGACCTCACTCTTGACATCTGCACTGAATCAAACAATGTTCCTTTTGAAAAAGAAAAATGATGAACATCAGAACAAATAAGAAATGGTGGAGCATGTGTGTCACGGGTCTTGCAGGAGGTAATTGACAGTCTAAGAGCGTAATGAGAGCAGGTCATCTCGTCTTCACCATGACAATGTTCATAAAGGCTGTTCAGAAACGAGAAAGGAAATTTAGTCACAGGTGAACAAAAACATGTTCAGGTGATATTTCAAAAGAGAGAAAGAAATTATATATAGGCAAAAGAAAATGAAGTGAAAATGTTTTCAGGACCGACCTTTTTTTGTGCATTATGGCTTTTTTTTATGACAATTAAACACATTTCCCCCAGAATTTTCATTATCATGATCCTTCGAGATGCATGGAAAATTGAATGAATTTATACCACTCATCACTGTCGGGCAGAAACCTCACATCTCCATATTTTGTATTTATTTCCATAAATCATTACTATTGGTCACCATTTACGTCTCTCTGTGGGTTTTGCTAATATCTAACCAATGAAAAGTATTAAAAAGAGCCTATATATTCATAGACCTACATATACTGTATATAAAGGCTAATGTTTTATGTATTTGAGGTGTGGAGAAGAGTGTCAAATCATAGCCAATACTGTCTGAAATAGCCTGTGCGTAACACTTTATTATTAATAACATGAGATTCGCTGAGATTCGTAAAAACATGAGATCGCTGGTTAAAAACCTTGTGAATCCATTTGAGCTTGACTATGGTAAAATGTTAATAATCTAATGACACATGCAAATGTCTGACCATATATAAAGCCAACATATCAACTTTGACAATGCAGTGTTTAATTTACAAAATAGTGTTTTTTCTATTTCCTGAAAAGTAGCGCGTTTACGAGGTTTCTGCCCGACAGCGACGAGATATATAATATAATATAATATAATATAATATAATATAATATAATATAATATAATATATAATATAATATAATATATAATATAATATATAATATAATATAATATAATATAATATAATATAATATAATATAATATAATATAATATAATATAATATAATATAATATAATGTAATATAATATAATATAATATAATATAATAATATAATATTATAATATAATAATATAATATAATATAATATAA
Source organism: Chanodichthys erythropterus (assembly GCF_024489055.1). Lineage (NCBI taxonomy): Eukaryota > Metazoa > Chordata > Actinopteri > Cypriniformes > Xenocyprididae > Chanodichthys > Chanodichthys erythropterus. The sequence goes on along the minus strand of NC_090239.1, from coordinate 3,572,558 downwards.
TATAATAAATATAATATAATAAATATAATATAATAAATATATATAATATAATATAATATAATATAATATAATATATACACATACATATACACACATATGAAATAAAACATGAGAATTGCTGGAGGAAAATATGCTTAATATTAAAAAAAAATAACCATACAACAATTATTAAAGATCAGAAAAAGGATTTATTTTCTTTAAGCTAAATATAATTTCTATTAATGTATTTTGCCGTGAAATGTACTCATATGGCCAAAAACAGAGAGAGATGAAGAAACACAGTATAAGGAGTATAAAACACGGAGCACGGAGAGTAAGAGCGATACGGACAGAAAGAATCACGTTGTTTCCACAAGCACTGCGATGCTTAAACATGCTGACACACCAACAGCCTACAGGGAG